>NC_048302.1:119355036-119654509 GCF_013100865.1 Trachemys scripta elegans
AACATGGCGATCGGCAACCGTCGCTGTTGTCTCTTGAGCTGCTCAAACATTTCTTGATATAGTCTCAAATTGTCCGTAATACTACGTGTGATTTTGAGGCTTCGTTCCATAGAGGGATCGTATTCAGAAATTAAATCATTCAAGTGTTTCGCTTCTTGGAACACTTCAGCAAATTTATAAAGATTCCAACTTGCTGGCTCTTCCTGTTCGTCGTCATCATCTTCGTCTTCTGTAGACGATTTTATCAGTTCCTCTAACTCTTCGTTAGTCAATGTTGCTCTATGGCTCTCAATTAATTCTTCAATTTCTTCCTCGAGGATGTCAACGAAGCGATCACCAACCAATTTCCTGGCCACCTGAACAATGTGTTTCACTTTTTTGTCAATGGTCGGGAAACTCTTAAAATCATTCACACATTCTTTCCATAGGTTTCGCCAACATGCATTGACTGTTTCAGGCTTGATTGCATCCATTGCCTGTTTAATATAAGTGATGCAATCGGCAACGTTGAAGGACTTCCGACACTCCATCACATTAAGATTGGGATCAGCATCCATAGCGCTACGTATCCATGAGAACATAAGCCTCATGTATGTGTCCTTTAAACAGCGAATCACGCCTTGGTCGAGAGGTTGGAGGTGGTATTGTGGGGGAGAAAGACGACTTCAATGTTGTTATGCACAAACCGGAGTCCCTCTGGGTGGCCAGGAGCATTGTCTACAATCAGCAACACTTTAAAGTCAAGTCCTTTCTCTTCAAGGTACCACTTGACCTCCAGAATGAAACACTTGTGGAACCAGTCCAGAAATAATACTGCCGTCACCCAAGCCTTTTTATTTGATTGCCAGAACACAGGCAGGAGATTTTTGTTCTTGCCTTTTAGGACACAGGGATTTGCAGCCCTGTAGAGCAAGCCCAGCTTTATTAAATGCCCAGCTGCATTGCCACAAAACAACACAGTCACACGGTCTTTAGCTGCTTTGAAGCCTGGGGCTTGTCTTTCTGATTTTGAAATGTAAGTATGGTTGGCATTTTTTTCCAGAAGAGCCCAGTCTCGTCAGCATTAAAAACTTGTTCCAGAAGATAGCCCTTTTCTTCTATGATTTTCTTTAATTGTTCAGGGTAGGCTTTTGCTGCCTCTTCATCGGCAGATGCAGCTTCACCAGTAGTCTGGTTTTTGAGGTTAAAGCGGTTCCTAAAACTGTTAAGCCAACCTTGGCTGGCTTTGAATTCCTTCTCATCAGAAGGCTGTCCCTCTTCAGCCGGAGTTTTGAACAGCGCGTAGAGGCTAAGAGCCTTCTCTCGCAACGTGTTGCCATCGATAGGCACATGTTTACGGTTCATGTCTTCCAGCCATAAGTTTAATGCCTTTTCAGTGTTCACTAAAGTCTTATCACGCACCTGGCTCGTCACCTTAGCAGTTATTGGAGCACTTGATGCCACGGCTTGACGAATTTCTCTCTCTCGAATCTTGATGGCACGGATGCTAGATTCATTGTGGCCATATTTATGCACCACATTGGAGACCAACACACCGTCTCTCAATAAGTCCAACACAGCCAGTTTTTCCTCCAGTGTTGGAACAGATCACCGTTTCTTCGGTTGAGCACCAGATGAAGTAGTTGGCTTGCGTTTAGGAGCCATGTTGTACGAAAAATACGTATCTTTAAACACTAGACTCACACTCAGCATGGCGAGATGTTCACACTATGAGAGGCACGCAGGAATTGAGACCGACTGAGGGAACAGCAGATTCACGTGTCCCATCTCACGCTCACTCCGAGGCATACGCTCATTGCACGCGTATAGTTGAATTCACCACAATACCAGGCCTAGTTGGAGGCCAAATTGATCCCCAGAGTGAGGTAGAGCAGCTTAAAAACTCCTTCAACTTGCACCAGCTTATGATGGCGACCAAATGAGCCATGAGACTGGCCAGAGCACAATGAGTTCCTGTCATATCCCTTTCTATCTACAACATGCTCCCATACCATGAGGGAGTGGGGTGCAGCAGGTGGGAGTGGAACAGAAATCAGCTATGCTGACTTTACACCAGGAAAGAATTCCTTCAGGCTGGGGGAATCCTCAGCTCCTCATTTAAGGCAGCTTTCAGGTACTTTTGTGCTGCCATGGGCCTGACCCAGAAGGCCTAGCTCCTAACTTTGAAATAGCTCATATGTAAGTTATCTCACAATAAAGAAAATCCAACAATGAATAGATTATTGGCTTGTAAGGGGACTGGCCAAGCAATGGAAATACCCTGCTAAGGCTCCTCAGCAGATTTTTGAATAGTTATAGAAGCGCCACAAGTTTAACTGCTTTTAAGAATCTCACCATGGGCCAAATCCAGGAATCTTGACTCAGCCCTTTCTCTGGCAAAACTGCTGTTGACTTCAGAGAGAGTTTGCCTGAGAGAGGAATGAGTGAAGGGCTAGCATTTGTATAGTACTTTACACAGTCAAAGTGCTATACAAACATCATCTATTTAATCCTGCCAGTAGTTCCAGGAAGGAGGTAAATATTATCATGCCTGTATTACCAGATGGGCAAACGGAGGCATTGTTGACTTCCCTAAGGCCACAGAAGAAGAGTGGTAGAGCCAGGCTTAGAACTCAGGATGTCCTAAATCTAGTCCCACCCTCGAACCACTAGGTCATTTCTCTCTCACACTTCCTGTGTTTTCTTTCTAGAATACGGAGGGAACAGCCTCCATGTTGTCCAACTTTACCATAATAATTAACTGCACAAGATGTGCTTGAAAAGTGAGAATGGCTAGTTTTATGGCATTGCATTGAAGAAAGTTCATGTCCTCGTATCTCTCCTAATCACACTATATGCTCTGTACTGACCTCTGCAAGGAGCGAACGGCCAAGCTGTTGAAATTTGTTGCCATTACTCTTGGTGGAAGAAGGTAGAAGTAGCAGTGGATTGAGTCCTTACTCGCTCTGCTGTGTAAAGTCTGAAGAATCACTTGAAGCTTTTCCCAAGATGCCTTCCATACAGTTCCAGTATTCCAATGGGAACATTTGTAGCAATGTGCAGAATGGTCCAAGAACCATTTTTTGCAGAAAAAAAAAAAACTTTAATCATGTCAGTCTTAGAGCCTGCATGGCAGATGCCTATTTATTTTCCATCCACACTAGAATGACTTACCGATGGTTTTCTAAACCTGCCCTCATCCTATTCTGAACACATAACTCCTAGATGTATTTTCTGAGTGGATATCAACGTGCTCTTTGTAAAGTTGATGACAAACCCGCACTTCTAGCATGCATCTACTGCCCACTCTGTAACTATGTCTGTCACCTTCTTGAGAGCTAGCTCTGAAAAGCATATAGTCCATGTAAGGGTATAGGTGTGCTCCTGGGTTATTAGACTTCCTAGATCAGCATGGTCGAAGTCATCATTGCAAACTTGTCCATATTGTCAACTGTCAGTGATTCTATGGGAAAGGTTTTTGGTAAAAGACTCTAGCTCCATTCAGTATTCATTTTCTATCACCTCCAAGGCCCATCTGTCCATAGTGGATTATTGCCAAGCCTCCAGACATTTCATGCATATCACTCCTATCGTGCTGTCATTTACAGAGTCCTTTTCTGACTCATGCAGTTACTTTGGCATTGTTGGCTAATAAATAATAATTCTTACATACCTTCTTTTAATCACAATATCTTAAAACAAACACTTTGCAAATATGGCTTAAATGAGCTTCACAAGAGCCTTGTGAGGTAGGTGAACATTATACCCATTTTGCAGATGGGCAAACCAAGGAGAAAAGAGGTTTTAAAATTATTTGTTTATGGCTACAGAGCAAGTCAAAGGTACATCTGGATAAGGAACTAAGGAATCCTAATCCTAGCCCTCTGCTTTAATAACTAGGGCACAATGCATGCCCCTGGGTTCTGCCAGAATTTATCATCCCCAGAACAGCCCATATTCCACAGTATATCCTTCTCATAAGAGGAGTCTCTTCTATTATCTTTTATTTGATTGAATGGGTAAAAGGAATACTTTCTTCTGCCGTGTGGTGGTGGAGTGGTGATTCTTCTTTCTGCATCTTAAAAGAAGGAAGGTATAGGATGCTGTTCTTTTTGGCGGATTCCATCACTACTTTGTATAGTGTTCCAGCTGATAATTCTTCTAGTGAGGAATGTGTTTGATTCAGAAGAAAAATGCTCTCTTTTCCTTTTTCCTGTCTTAGCCATATTCCCAGTGTTCTGATTGCATTCTTTACCATCAATTCAGAAGACAACCATTTTTCCTGATTCTCATTGTCAGATTCCTCCTCCGTCTCCTCTAAAACAGCTGATTTTCTCTCTCCAGAGACGCTCTTACTCCCAGATGAGAAAGAGGAGGGTAGTCAGCTCTTGTACTTTTTGCTCTTATATATCCTATATTGTTCAGCTTCTTTTTCTTTCACGAGTACAAGTAGTTTTTCTCATTTACTCATTTTGACTGGGTATAATGGATCCAAACTATCAGTATCCTGATCAGCTCACCGACAGACAAACAATTTGGCAAAAGTGTCTGCTTAGGCTACGAGGATAAATAATGCTGAGCTGCCCACCCAGCGCTCTGAGCAATTATTTCACTACAGGGAATTAATATACTAAAATCACCCTCAGTTGTTATCACTCTTGAGGTGTTTGATACCATTTCACTTACCAGTGCTCTTATGCCAGCCAGTGCCTTTCCAAATGTAGATCTTTGGGCACCTATTTTTTTAGGGCCTGATCCTACGAGGTGCTGAGTATTTATAGTTCTTATTTATAATAACCAGTTTGGATTAAGATCCCTACTGATGAAAAGTGTGATGGGGTCTTTCATGACAGATGGTCAGTTGATCTCATTTACATTTCATCTGAAAAATACAATAAACAGGCTCTAGTTGTGCCAACGGTGGTGATCAAATCTGGAACCTTCAGAACTTAATGCATGAGCCTCTACTCTCAAATTGAAGGAGTAAGCCCACTAGCTGAAAGCAGCAGCAGACACAAAAAACTTTATATATACCAGCCATTACAGTGAAACAAAAATCCTCCTACCCCCCCCTACACACACACACACACACACACACACACACACACACACACACACAGAGTGTGGTTAAAATAGCACCTCCAGTAGCATGGTTGTAGTACTGACTCAGGGAAGTGCCATCCGTTTATGTTACCAACATAATTTCCTACAGCATCTGTGTGTTCTTTGAATGTCTCCCATCCAAGCTGGGACCCTTTTAGTAGGGCTCCAAACCAGTGTCTCAGTCTCCCTGTGCTTTTCTAGAGAAACCTTTGGTGAACCATTAAAACTGCAGGTGCTCCACATCTCTCAAAGACTATAGGGAACCTCACCAAAACATTTTCTAGCAACTCATGTGGAAGCTGGGCCTCATCTTGCTTGTTGGGGAATTGGGAGTCACACATTATAGTATTCGCAGGGAAGACCTCCAAGGAGCACTAATAAGGTGCTGTAGGAAATGATGCTGATGATACAAGTAGAAGGCTCTCTTTCTCTTTGAGTCAGTAGTAAACCAATAGAGCTAGGGAACCCTATATCACTGGAGGTACTGTCTCTGGGATGAGATATAAAAAGGTCATCATCATTTGCTAGTAAGTATCCTGTGGCACATTTTATAAGAGTATGGATGTGAACCCTGGGGTCTGGGCCAAATTCCAGCTCCGATTATTGCATTCTGCCCACCTATTTTATAGAACATCTCCCTAACAGCTTCATTTGGGAAAGTATTCTTCCCTTCCTGGCTTAGACTGGTATTCTGCTGCTGGGTGCTGTTTTCAGTTGATGTAAACTGCTTCAGAAGTGGCTGTATTTGAATGGTGAGTGAAGTGATCCTCAGATTCCTCCTCTGTTTCAGGGGGATGTTATGAGGTAATTATTTAAGGTGCCCCTGAGTTCATGCAAAGGATAATTGCTATTGTCACTGTCTCTGTAGAAGCTTTGTTGTCTAAGGCTACATACACACTACCACTTATGTCAGTACAAGTTATGTCGCTCAGGGATGTGAATCAGCCACACCCCTGAGCAACGTAAGTTACACCGACCTAAGTGCCAGTGTGGACTGCATTCTGACGGTGGGAGAGCTTCTCCTGCTGACATAGCTACCGCTGCTTGCGGGGCCTGGAATAAAGTAAATTGACGGAAGAGCTCTCTCCCATCAGCTTAGAGCATCTGCACTAGGAGCACTACAGTGGTGCAGCTGCAAGCTCTGTAGTGTAGCCATAGCCTTAGAAAATAAACTGATGCAGGTGAAATGCCATGTTGCGATACCCTTGCTCATCTTCCACCATGAATAGCCACATTTAAGGCAATGGGATGAAAAGTCCTACTCACTGTGAGTAAAGGTACTTAGTCTGGCCCTAACTAAGAGAACCAAATGAGATGTAATTGAAGAGAATACTATTAATAGAAATGGATAGAAATAGAAAGCCTGAAAACTGTTCTGATTTATGCCAAATGCCAATGGCATCAAAGACCATTCTCGTAGTGAGAGTCAGTCAAATGTAATAGATCCCCAGACATACCTCTTCTTTGCGCAATTAAATATTATTTATTGTTGGGTTGTTATTTATTTGCATCTGAGTGTGACAGTCTCTCCTTTTATAACGATGTTACAACATGTTGCACAATAATCAGTGGGTTGATTTTTTTATTTGGAACTATTGGATTTGTCTTTGTTATCAAGTATTTTAAAGCATTTGGGCTTGAAGGCTTCTTCACTGCACCTCTATGAAAGAAATGATATCTAGTCAAGTTTGTCCCAATGCATTAAAGTGTTTCCAATTGAAAAAGAAATTACATAAGACAAAACCCACAATTTATTATGGGCCTTGTTCGCTCCCATTGAAGTCAATGACAAATCTGTCATTGATTTCAGTGGTGCAGGATCAGCACCTATTTGTCAATAAAAATGAAAGCAGGTAAGTGGGAATGCTCAGGAACTGCCTACAGCTCTGATCATGGAAGAAGAACTGTTAGTGAGAAGAGGAAGGTGTGGAGCTTTAAAAATTGAACAGCCTTTCCTGTTAATTTAGAACTGCCCTGGAGTTTTAAAGGTAAAAAAAGTATAATATTTTTGTTGAGGTTCAATAGATATGTTCAAAGAAGGAAAAAAGGATTATAAAAAGTGTTGTCTAATGGTTAGACCTGGGAACTGGGAGACAGAACTGCTTTGCTGCTATCTCGCTGATCTGATCTAGTCATGTCCTCTCTGTGTCTGTTTCAGTATCTTTGAAATGGGTTAATTAATTTTCTAAAGCTCTTAAAATCCTCAAATGAAAAGAAAAAGTATAGAAATGCAAAGCATCCATAGAAGTATTAATCAGCAGGTGATTTACATATAGAAATAACTCTCAGAATTTTTAAGCCTCAAAACACGCTAACTTACATGCAAGGGACAGTAAGACTTTTTTTTAGTAGAGATTTTCTAGTAGAGGCTGATTGAAAAGCAAAAAAAAATCTCTTTAGAACAAAGTTTACCTATTGTCATTTAGAAGAAAATACGTATATGTGCTGATAAGACTTAAAAGTATCGTATTTGTTCTGAGCTGAGTTACACAAACCTCTGAACCTACATGGTTTAAACATTGATAAGTGTCTTTGCCAATGATATGTCACCCGATGTTGTCCTTTATATTTGGAAATCAGAAGAGACCAGAGACATTACAAGACAAAAATGAGCAGTTCTGTCTTATGTGAGATGGGAGTGTGATGACACTAATAGACAAATGGATACGTATACTGATACTGTACATTATCAACAGACTTGGAAGGATTAGATTTATCAGCAAACACCGATTTCATCGTAAACACACAAAATGATTAAAAATATTTCCATTGATAATAATCAAAATTTACAGATAGGCAAATTAAGAAAAATGTTGCTTGAGAACTTATTCGAGTTTGATTTAAGGATATTTACTGTATATATTTTGACATGTGATGTTGACAATGTTTTGAAGGTTATAAAGGTTTAACTTTCTGAATCTCAGTCTACTGTCATTAAATAATTATCTGATCCCCCCCACTATTTCCCACAACTCTGAAAATTTACATAAATATTGAAAATAAATGCTTAAAGTTTTGTGCAACTGTGAATATTAAAATGGAGAAATAAAAATGCTTTAAAATAATTATTTTAAAATCATAATTATTTTTTAAAAATCTAGTTTTGCCAGCCTAATTATAAAGCACCTCTATGATTTCCTTAGCATCTTTTTTTTTAATTAATGAAAACTTCAGTGTTAAAACAAAAAAAAACTGAAAAACTTCCCTTTACAGACACGACAATAAAATAGTCTGTGGCCATCCCATTGCACAAGGTTACATCCTACAGATGTGCTTCTTTCAGACCCATTTTATATGAGTTTATCCTTAATGACATAGGCACCCAGGTTCACTTTACAGTGCATGGACAGAGTTAGATTCCTCAGAATGGGATTCACAACAGCCAACAAGCTAAGCAAGGTAGCTACCTAAACTAGCCAGTAGGAAATGCCAAGGAGAGGAGTGGGTAGGCATTTAAGTCCAGGCCTGAGGGAGGTTCCTCACCCTGCTCAGTCACAGCCTGTGAACCCACCCCTGGAGTTAAGAATCTAAGCCAGGCCAGCTCTTTCTCACAAAAAATCAGAGATACCCACCCACTGTTATAACCAATAGTCCACCAGATAGGGGCACTCACCTGGGATGTAGAAGATGTGTTTTCAAATTCCTGCTCTGCCTGATTTGAACCTGTGACTTAAAACTGGGTCTCCTATATCCCAGGTGAGTACCCCAACCACCAGGCTAGAAAGTCAAACTTTCCCTTTTGCGCTCTGGCCCAATGAATATTTAACTATTTACAAATTTCTAACAGGAGAGATTGAGAGTGCCCCACCCCAGAATACCCCAAAGCCTGGAACTTAGGTGTTGCAACATCGACATGCCATTTGTGAATCTACCCCTTTGTGCCCCAGCTTCCCATCTGTAAAATGGGATAACAGCGATTTCCCCGCCTCACAGGAGTGTTGTGGAGAAGGTTGTGAGGGATTCAGATACTATGGTAATGGGAGCTATACAAGTACCTTAGATGGATGAATTCAGTAGAATCATTCCTGATTTGTACCATTGTAAGTGAATAGGGGCCCTCATCTCCACAGAGGTAGTGGTATTTCCAGATGATCAAGCAATCAAACTGGCTGAATATATGCTGGTGTTTCATAACAGACCCACAGAAAAACAATTATTTTTATTTTTATGCTGACTGCATCACAGTAAGTTAACTAGCAAAACCTTCTAATCCTATACTCTTCACATGCAAAAAAACTCCCATTGAAATCAATGAGAGTTTTGGGTAAGCCAGGAATATAGGATCTGGGCCAGCGTTTCCACAGTTAGGCACATTTCTTGCTACCCTCACTGATGTTGATACACCACAAGGAAGTCAATAAAAACAGCCATATTCATTTCATATCCATTCAAAATGCAAGAGGATGACAGTTTGGGGCAGGAAAAACAGTATCTGCCAGATGGAAAAGGACAAAATCAGTTGGAAAAGACAGTTTTATTTCCAGGCTTCTATGAAATTTTACAAACAATGGAGAAGTTTAAGAAAAAAAACACCACCACCACCTTATAAAAATCTTGATGTTATCTCCTAAACTATGGCATCAAATGAAGTTACAGAAAAAAAATATGTACAGTGAAGTGCTATTCCCCATTCTAATAGTGAGTAGGTAGTCGGAAATGGAATGAACACGGTCCAGTAATAAATCTGCAAACCTTAATAAAAACAATCCAAGATTCTAAGCCTAAAATATGCCCTATGTATATACTATACAAGGATCTCAGCTAAAATATTTATCTGCATAACTGAAAATACCTATATGAAAATACAGTGGTAAAGGCACACTCAATGCAGTTTATAATTAAGGGAATCTTGTGCACGCTGGGCCAATGTACCACAGAATACAAAAGCACATTTACTTCCTAATCTTAAACCTCAGCTGCTAATATATTTCTAGTTCCTTTGTGTTTTATTTCAATGTACAATAGATTTTCTCAGTGGTTATATTCTTCACCTTGAGTGAAACAGGAAAGCGTTAGTGCCATATTTTCAGTCTGAGCCTGAAAGATCCCAGTTTACATGCCAAATCTTGATGTCCTGCATTCTGGTCATCATCCTTCCGGTTACTAGTGGAGTGGATGACCCTTTTCAATTCTGCTCCTTAACTAGCTACTGGAGTCACTCTGGATTAGAAAAGGCAAATATTACCTTCCACATCCAGCATTCTCCATCTTCTACCCCAGACCCATTTCAGTCCCTTGATACACACCTCACCTACACACAGGTGTCTGCACCTTTGCACCACAACCCCAAATCCTGCCTCCCTCACTGGTTCTGTTGCCAGAGGACACCGCACACCTGTACTTGCTCCAGTTTTGACATTTTTACTCCCTTCTTTCTTGGTCAAATTACCACTGAAATAAACTTTTGCCTGAGTAAGGACTATAAGATTTGCAAAAGTTCACTAACAAGGATGAACATGAAAAACTGCTGCTGTACTTCATTATTGTTATGGACTGTACTGTTCTCTTCATCTCATTTACTTAGACTAAATATCAGGAATTTAAAAACATCAACACAATTTAATTAACAGTTTATCTGAAATTGCAAAAGCACGCAAAACATTGGCCCAATAAAGACTTTCTGAACATCTTCAAATAGATGTGGAGAATTGATGTCAAGTAATCCATGATTCAATTCAGCTTGCTCCTAGTGGTATCCCAAATGTATCCTATTCACAGCATGTAGAATAGGAATTATTTTATTACAGAATAGGGATTTGTGTCTTCATCATATTACGTGTGAAGAAGGCACGGACAGGGTCCATTAGACATTTCTAAAACAATTGATCTTGCTATAATGGTTTGATTACTTTTAACAGAAACACAATTGTTATTTGTATAATTCAATAAAGCATATTTTCAGAGTTCTTTAAAATGGGCAGGGAAGAGAAGCAAAAGTATTTATCCTGTACTAAAACAAGTTCAAGTTGGGGCAGCCTTTCTCATGTCACTATTTATTTTCTAGATTACTGTCCATTCCGCATAAGACCTTTTTCAACATTTCCTTACAGTTAGAATGGCTGAAAGTACAGTGGCACCACAGTTTTCCTCCTATATGGGGTCTGGTCTAATGCATTTAAAATCAATCGTCCAATCAGGGAGCGGACTGGAAAAGGGGGAAGGAGTGACTTCAGTCCTTTACAGTTTTGAAGACATACAGCGCCAATACCATCCTCTAGTACCCAGAGACTTAAAAATAGACTGCACTACAAGCACATGAAGCACTGCAGGACAAGAAAAGGCCAATAGCCCAACAAGCTCATTAACTTCTTCTGAATATGAAAACCTGTTCTCTCCAGTGAGTTATGTAACTCCCACATACTCATTTAAAATTATACCCTTAAATTACCTTATTTAACAAGGTAATTACTGTATTTTCTGGCGTATAAGACTACTTTTTAACCCAGGAAAATCTTCTCAAAAGTCGGGGGTCGTCTTATACGCCGGGTGTCGTCTTATATGGCGGGTGCTGAAACTTCTGAGCCGGACTGGAGAATCTGCGGTCGCCGCATATGGTGGGGGGAGCTCAAAAACGGCCGCGGCCGCATCCCCGCCCGATGACGAGGTGAGGGGGCGCCTCACCGGGAAGGTGTAAGTGAAGGGCGGAGCAAGCTGCAGGCGTCCGGGACGCCCGGGGTATGGAAAACAGAGATAGAGCGGCGCTGTGCCCAGAAAAACACGCCTCTTTCACCCGTCTGGCCCGCCCTTGTATCCTATTACCGTACCTCCTTCTCTGCCTCTCAGATCTCGCTCCTGAGGACTGCAGTGAAGCGGCGCAGGCGCGCATGTGCGAGATCTGAGAGGCAGAGAAGGAGGTAATAGGATACAAGGGCGGGCCAGACGGGTGAAAGAGGCGTGTTTGCGCTACCGCTCTGATAGTCTTGGAGACAGGGAGGGCTGGGCAGGCAGGGAGAGCTGACCAATCCAAGCAGGCTTTGTATACAACAACCAGCCAATCGCCGGTAAGGTACATCGCTTGCCGTGATTGGCTGGTTGTTGTATACTGGGTACCACATACAGTACAGCACCAGTATCTGTACCTGTTCATACAGTATAGCACCAGTACATACAGTACAGTATACAAATGTCCAACAGTCAAAACCCCATCATGGCTCCACCATCAAGAAGAAAGAAATATGAAGCCAGTTTCAAACTTAAAGTTGTAAACTTTGCCATGGAACATAATAACTGCGCTGCTGCAAGACAATATGGAGTAACAGAAAAGATGGTTCGGGACTGGAAAGCAAATGAAAAAGCATTAAAGAGTATGCCAAGGGGTAAGTGTGCATTAAGAAGAGGCACTCCACATTGGCCAGAACTTGAAAAACATGTAGCAGACATGGTGAATGAGCATCGCCAAAACAGTTATGGAGTGACACGAAATAAAATACATTTGTTTGCACTTCAGTGGGCCAAATCTAACCCAGATCACAGCAACAGATTTAAGGCCGCTGTATCCTGGTGTACTAGATTCATGGGAAGGCATAATATGGTACTGAGGCAAAAGATGAAAATTGCCCCAAAATTACCTGCAGATCTTGATAGCAAAGTAAATAGTTTCCATCGATACGTAATACAACAGCGCACTAAACATGGCTATGCGTTAAGTAGTATTGGAAATATGGATGAAACTCCAATGAATTTTGATATGGTTGGAAATAAAACTGTCCATCAAAAAGGTGAAAAAACAATTTTAATTAAAACAACAGGACATGAGAAGTCCAGTTTTACAGTGGTACTAGGATGCACAGCTGATGGCGCCAAACTGAGACCAATGATTATTTTTAAAAGAAAAACAATGCCGAAATTCAAGTTCCCTGTTGGTTGTTTTGTACATGTGAATGAAAAAGGCTGGATGGATGAAGAAGGGGTAAAGCTATGGCTTGATAATGTATGGAGCAGGCGACCAGGTGGACTTATTCAAAAATGTAGTCTACTGGTGTGGGATATGTTCAGGGCTCATTTAACTCCCAGCACCAAGCAAATGCTTGCAAGACTAAACACAGATGCAGCAGTTATTCCTGCAGGATTGACATCGTTGGTACAGCCACTGGATGTGTGCCTAAACAAGCCATTTAAAGATCGCATTCAAGAACAGTGGAATGAATGGATGGTTAGCGGCGAAAAGTCATTCACAAAAGGAGGAAACATGCGTGCTCCACAGTTGGATGTTTTGTGCAAGTTTGTCATAAAAGCCTGGAATGATATTGATGCAGAAACAGTAATCAAGTCTTTCAAGAAGTGTGGCATATCAAATTCATTAGATGGTATGGAGGACGACTACTTGTGGCAAGATGAAGAGGAAGCCGAAGCTGAGACCACACCATCTGATACGGAATTCGATCCATACGATGACTGCCTTACAAATGTATCACAAGATATCATTAATGTACTTATGATATCAGATGACGAACAGGAGGATTTTGAAGGCTTTTAAAGGGAAACTGTCACGCCAGCAAACCCTGTAAAAATGCCGTAGCTTGCAGTTATGATGGGCGTTGCTAACTTGCCAGGGACTTGCCCGGCACTTGCTCTCTCTCTCTTGTTTGTTATCTTCCTCCTATCATCATCAGTTCCAGTTTGGTTGACAGCTTAGAAAACAAACAGCATGGCAGCTCCCATGGGTTTATTGTCTTATCCTTCCTTTCAGCTTTAGAGTGAATTAGGAAAAGTTTAATCCACTTGCACTGTTTTATGTTTACATGTTTGATGACAAACAGCCTTATGTTTATAAGTGACAGTTTTCCTGCTAAGTACCTGCATGTCATAAGCATTTGAATTAAAATTACCATATTGAAATCAAATCTGATGTTTTTTTAATTTTTTTTTGGTGTGCATTGGAAGAGGGGTAGTCTTATACGGCGAGTATATCCCAAACTCTATATTTTAACTGGAAAAGTTGGGGGTCGTCTTATACGCCCAGTCGTCTTATACGCCGGAAAATACGGTACCTTATTTAACAAGGTAATCTTTAAGTGAGATAATTTTGCCTGAATTCCCAATTTATACATCATTTCCTAATTTTTTACATTCTCTCTCTCTTTCCCAGGTTTTCTATGCCTCACCAACATGAAAACAGCTTTATTTTGTTTCAGTTTAGCAGCCACAATAAAAACACCACAAAAAGTCTTCTCAAAAACCGGTAAAAAGAAATATTTTCTTCACAGAATGCATTAATAGTGTGTGGAACTCATTGCCAGAAGATATCATTGAGGCCAAGAATTTAATAGGATTCAAAAAGGGATTAGACATTTATATGGATAACAAGAATATCCAGAATCATAATAGTAAATATTTTAAAATAAACAAAAGTGTAGGAAAGTATGCAAACCCTCATGCTTCAGTTCTTAAGTCAGCCTCTAACTATTGATGGCTGGGAAGAACTTTCCCTGAGGGTTGGCTCTCCCATAACCAGCTACTGCAGGGTTTCTTGCACCTTCTCTGAAGCATCTGACACTGGCCACTCTTAGTGACATGATACAGGACTAGATGGACCACTAATCTGTTCTAGTATAGTAGCTCTTATGTTCTCTTTCACCAGTCAGAAGCTCCACCTTTCTGGCTTCCCCATGCACATGAGATGCTCACATACCACAAACTATCTGTCAAAATAAATATGCATCTTTTAAAAATGGCTATCCTAGAGTATCATCCATCCTTTTCAGCCTCCCTTCACTCTACTCAAGAAATACCAACAGCAAGACATCCTCATTTGTACTAAATTAATTATCATAGGACAAATTCAACCCTCCAATGTGCCTGTGACATTTCTTCTGAAGTCAATGCCAGTCACCCGTGTATCCAAGGAAAGAATCTGGTCCATTGAAAGATAATGCTTGATGGGCTACATGTTTCAATGTTTTCCTGTTCCAGACATGGTTTTTAAGGAGGGGAGAGGTTGCCCTCTACTGAACCTTTCAACATACCCATAAAACAGCACAAATTTCATTATCCTAAAAAGA
Source organism: Trachemys scripta elegans (assembly GCF_013100865.1). Taxonomy (NCBI): domain Eukaryota; kingdom Metazoa; phylum Chordata; order Testudines; family Emydidae; genus Trachemys; species Trachemys scripta. The sequence continues at coordinate 119,370,120 of NC_048302.1, forward strand.
AATAGGCTGCAATTCACAACTATTCTGACATCCTTAAGTCATTTAAATTAATGGTGTTAAATAAGGTACTTAAGTCTTTGTTAGCATCGGCTCAGTATTAGGTATTTACCTTTAGTCCACCACAGATTGGACAAGCTGAAAAGAGAGCTCTTGTCATCCCAGGGTGGGGGCTATATATTTCACAGGGGTCAGCTGGGACTCCACTAGGTGGTGCCAACTCACTACTTTTGGAGTCTAACACCTGTCCTTGTGGTTTTACATCTGACCACCTCGAAACAAAATCCACATATGTCTCATCACTTGAGTCTTTGGTGCCTTCTGGGAGTAAGGATGCATGCCTCCCCCTGTCTTGGCTCTGCTCAGGTGCCATCCGTGTTTCTGAGTGTGGTACCAGCACCTTAGGGTCACTAATGCCTTGAGGTGCTGGGTCCTGGTCCTTTGGTTGGGTGGAATCCGCACTCTTGTGTTGTACGTCTATAGCAGCTGCCTGTAATAAACTCCTGGGTGTGTCATAAATATGTCTGACAGGGCTAGGAACCTGATATTCTGAGCCCAAGCTCCTCTGGGGTTCACTGTGCAGGCAAGTACATAAATTCTGATCTGAAGGAAGGTTCAATGGTAGGCTAAGCAATGATCCAAACTCATCACCGTGGCAAATATCCAGACTCCCAGCATAGGAAGAGAAACTTCCAGAGTAAGAAGAGTGACTACCAGTAGCTATCCCACTGTCAGAAGAACTCTGACGACCTATTTCCTGTAGCTGTCTAGACCGAAGAGGCTTAGGAGGTGGTTTGGTGGTGCCACGTGCCCCTTCTGCAAGTGTTTTTTCTTCCCCAAAATGAATGCCCTTTGCAGCTGCCAGTCCATGACTCTCTTGAGAAGTGCTGGCCGAAGACTGTTCAGGCCAAATTGTTAACCTACTCCCAACACTAGCGTCCGAGTGGCTGGTATCTGAAGATGAACTTGACAGGCTTCTATCATCTCCTGGAATAAAAGAAACTAGATCAACCCATGTTCAAATTATAATTAAACTAAAAGCAAAAAAAGGACAAATAAGCAGAGAGGACTGTGGACTTCTATTTGTTTTAGGGGAGGGCTGTTTCTGCCATATTAACAGAGTGCACGTTACAATTTGTACCCCCAGAAAAATATTAAAAAAAACAACTTGGTGCCCTTAGTGTAAATTTACTGTATCTCTGAAAATATATCACATTCTATGCTAAAATTGAAGATTAGGTGCCTGAATCTCCTCTCTGGTGTAGATCAGGAATAGCTGAACTGAAGTCAATGACATAACACTGGGTAAAATATATCTCAGCGTATTCTACTCCAGTGTTATGTCATTGGCTTCAGTTCAGCTATTCCTAATTTACACCAGAGAGGAGAAGCAGGCCAAATGATCTCAAAATATCTGAGGATGTTCTAAAATATAAATTTTTAATTCTAAATTGCTACAAGCTGTATATTAGATTTCAACGTTTGTATTTGATTTGAAGCTGTTGAATGAGTTTCTGTTTCATAGAAATCCCTGAAATGTAGAGCATGAAGGGACCTCGAGAGGTCATCTAGTCCATTCCCCAAGCCAAGGCTGGTTTGATGCTTTTTATCTCTTACCAATGAATTTTAATTGAACAATTGCAAAGTCAACATTTAAAATGGCATCAGACATAAAAATCAATTGTTCAGCTCAAGATTATCTTTTAGCTGATAGACCCGAAACTAAATTCTACAATGTTCCAAAGAAAAACATAACTGATGAGCAGATGAAAATGTAATTGATATGGCTATGATGACAGTGTTGTATCCATAATATATACACATATCCCATGATACATTTATTCATGGATTGAAAAACAATTTTCCCCACTAGTAGCTGTAGCAAGAGTATTTGCACAGAAGGTCATATATACCTGAAGCACTCACTGGAAGTGGAAAACTAAGAAAGGGCTATGAATTGTCATGGTAGGGACAGCCAGGCATTTTCATCCCAATTAAAGGTATTATGGTATAGAAAGTGATTTTCTGCCTTCTTACATAAGAAAGGAAATTAATGGGTGGACAATGAGTCATTTTGTTAGTATTAATTTTAGACTTGGTGGAACACATTCTTAGCTGGTGTAAATAGGTATACCTCTGCTGAAGTCAATGGTGCTGTGTCCATTTGCATCACTCAGTGATCTGAGCATGAGTCAAATTCTATTCTCAGTTACAATGGTAACTTCATTGGACTCTGTGGTGTCACTTTGGATTTGCACGGATCAAATATATAGCCCCCTAAATCTAACCTTTTTTTCCCCGCTACGTTCATTGACTCTTGACCGTTGTTTTTCATGTGCCTTGGCTCCAGATGGGAAGACCTAGCTTTATTATCAGAAGATATATAATAAGTAAAAATCAGAATAATAAATCCAGAGTATCGCATAAGAAATACACCCTGGAATGAGTGAATCTATTTACAAAGGAGATTTTTACTGGGGATAAAGAAAGTTATAGTGGTTATTGGCTTTTAAAAGTATTTGGAAGTAAATGTATATTTAGAAGCACCAAATTATGCACTAAGCACCAAATTATGCCTCCACATGTAAAATGTCTTTAAGATTGATATGCATACACGCTGTCAAAGACACAGAGAAAGGAAAGGTTTCATGTCAAAGGGTTCTATTCCTCATCTTGGCACAGACTTGCTGTGTGACTTATGCAAGTCACTTCATGCCATAGGCCTTAATTCAGCAAGGTACTTAATCACGTATGTGACTTCAACAGGACTGCTCACTTCAATGGGACTACTCACATGCTTAAAGTTATGCACATGCTTAAGTACCTTCCTGACTTGCGGCTCCGGAGCCTGATCCAAAACCCACTGAAGACAACAGAAACAGTCCCACTGACATCAGTGGACTTTGGATCATGCCCTTAAAGCAATGGGACCTAAGAGAGTGACCTTGTCCAATATGTTTGGAAGGCTCAATATTTTAAAATGCTATGGTTTTCTTATTTCGGAAGCCTCAAGAAAAAGACCCTTGAAATAAAATCCAGACTTGTATCATAGCTTGATCGTGAGCATTTCTTACCTCCACTGCCCTGGCGACTTGAATGGGATAGTAGACTCAGGCGCTTTTCTAATTGCAAAGCTTCATGGGCCACTCTCTCCTCCATGTAGGCTGGATTTGCACTTGGGTCTTTAAGAAAGGAACAAATGAGTAAGTTTCTGAAAAAGGCAGTGAAAGTATTGAGAGAAAAACAACACAATGTTATACTGCATCTTCTACTGTAGGGCTTTAGCAAGCCTTGTCATGTGTTTGCATAGTCTACCTTCCTAAGTAACATCTCATTGGCAAACTTTTTATCTTGTTATTTCCCCGCTCCAGAAGGTGATAGGATAGGGGACCAGCGACCTTTAGGCCTGACCTGGTGAGGTGCTCTGCAGTCAGCGGGAGTTCTGTGTTCCCAGCATCTTTCAGGATCTAACCTAAAGTCAGCAAAAGTAGTAACTATGGGACTGGTCCTGAAAGGTACTGTACTGGAATCAAGGGCAATTGAGTGCCCAGATGAGACCCTAGATCTGCGGGATTAAGACGAGAGTATGTGACTTTGAAAATTAAGGGTGAAATCCTGGCCTCACTGAAGTCAATGGGAGTTTTGCCATTAACTTCAGTGGGGACTGGGTTTTCACTCAGAGTTTCTGGTGTGGATTTATAAACTAATTCAAAGACGGTAATATTTTTGCTACCATACAAGTTAGAATCATAGAAATACGAGGCTGGAAGGGACTTCAAGAGGTCATCTGGGCCAGCTATTTAAAAGGATACCCAGCATAAGTGTTTTTTTTTAAAACCTTGTAAAAATTAGACATAGAAAAGGTCAATTAGACCTTGCCTATACAGGACTATTGCTTATAGTACATTTTCTACTGGTTTAGCCAGTGTAGCTCAATGAAATGTCACAATGAAAGTGGAGGGGGAGAGAAGGTATAGAACGCTTCACAAACTTGAGCGTATACCTTCCTCAGAAAACATGCCATTCCTTTCTGTATCGCTTCATTTTCCAGCCATGCACAATAAAACCAGATGCTGGCAGCAATCATTATTATATTCTTGAAACTAATTTGACAAGATTACTGTAAACATCTTAAAAATGTATGGCATGTTTAACAGCTGCAGTGTATATGGTCTGCTAACTCATTCTCATTGAAGTTTCAGTTGGCCTCATAATTACACAGGAAAAGCAGCAAATGTGAGATACAATAGAGATTAGCTTTGGCACAGCTGCAGTTACCACATTCCTGCTCACACTGATAGTCACAGCATCTGTAACAAACATATATGGAATCATTTAACAAGAGAGGAAGGATAAAGAGAGAAATAAATTGCTGTTGATGGGCTAGTTGAGATGATGAACAACTTCTAACTGTGGAAACCAAGATTTCCATGTTCTCACATTGTGTTTCTCCATTCTCAAAGACTTGGGCTTGGTTCACTCCTACGGTGCAGATGCATCAATGGAGACATTCACCAGCATGGGCCAACTATTGCTGGCCACCCTCAGAGACAGTAGGCTTAGCGATTCAGCCAAGGTTGTATAGGACCCACCCAGCCAAGGACATCCAGGAGATCATAGAGTCATAGGACTGGAAGGGATCTTGAGAGATTGTCTAGTCCAGTCCCCTGCAGGATCAAGTATTATCTTCTAGACCATCCCTGACAGGTGTTTGTTTAACCTATTCTTAAAAATCTCCAGTGACGGAGATTCCACAACCTCCCTGGGCAATTTATTCCAGTGCTTAACCACTAAGGGGGGGAGGGATAGCTCAGTGGTCTGAGCATTGGCCTGCTAAACCCAGGGTTGCGAGTTCAATCCTTGAAGGGGCCACTTGGGGATCTGGGGCAAAATCAGTACTTGGTCCTGCTAGTGAAGGCAGGGGGCTGGACTTGATGACCTTTCAAGGTCCCTTCCAGTTCTAGGAGATGGGATATCTCCATTAATCTAATCTAATCATGACAGGAAGTTTTTCCTAATGTCTAATCTAAACCACCCTTGTTGCAATTTAAGTCCATTGCTTCTTGTCCTATCCTCAGAGGTTAAGGAGAACAATTTTTATCCCCCCTCCTTGTAACAACCTTTTATGTACTTGAATGAGCTCAATCAAAATATCTCACAGATCCCTTGCCCCGACCCTCACCACTGATTTTCTGGGCTGCATCAGCTGGCTCTAAGCCCTTTAGTGGAGAAGAGGTTACAGGCATGGTGCACTCTTTAGCTTTCCTCCCCATCTAGGTGGGCTTTTCATTTCTGAAGATCTGTAGCCTGGTTTCCACTGACAGACTGAATCGGGTATACTATGTATTAATGATAGATATTTATATTGAACATTAAAGCTGCTCTGCAAGGGGCAGGGCTTAAAGTGTTCTTAAAGAAATGTTGTGTCTGTCAATGACCATGACTGGAACAAAGTCAGTGTCACTCCCACTTCACAACCCCAGGCCATCCTGAGGCACACTGACTTTATAATCCTCTTTGTTAGTGACATGCCTCAGATGTATCTCCACAGACTTTTTTTTGGGAGGCTGGGTCTGTGACCCCACCCTCATTCCCCTGCAACCCAACCCATTTTAAGCATTGATTAGGATCAAATCCTGCAAATCCTTACTTAAGTAAAAATCCAGTTGCGTACAGTGGGAATCTTTCCAGTATAAATTGAAAGATTTCGCCATTAGTCCTCATGGCTCAACTCAGACACACCTAAACAAGGAGTTGGCGCCTTGTATACCAGGTTGCAAATTGCTGCTTGTATCTGTCCATGACCTGAGGGTGCAGAGCCGTTAGCTGTAACGCCCCTCCATTTTGGCATGCTCTCCATGCTGTAGTTTCTTCTGCTGTCTCTATTCAAGTGCTCTCACGTCCAAAAGGGGATCTAGATCAGCAGAGATAAGTTTTACAAAGCACTTCATGTGCAAGGCTGGTATAGTGAGGGAGTGAGCAAAACCAGACTGAATCTATATGAAAGAGTTGATTAAGATGGGCTAGGAGGAAACGTGGGTTAAAGTGTATTAGCTTCTGATCTCCGGAGAATTGTTGTTGTTTTTTTAAAATACTGGTTTAGGTCACAAGTAAAAATGAGTTGGTGGTGTCATCCTACATCCCATTTGTGCACAATACAAAACCACTAAACAATGTGTAATAACTTGCCATGATGGGCAGTCTCTGCTCCAGAGAATCCCAGGACAGTGATAGCATGACCGGTATGGACATAGCTGTCTGAGGACGTTTTTACAATGTCTTCCCACGCAACATCTTATTAGAGCTCCAGCCAGAGAATCATTTCATGAACACTAGTACTCTCTCTTGCTCTCCCCCACCCCACCCCCCAGGTTTTCCATACACCTGACTCCACAGTATCTAAGCACTTAGATTCATGCAAATGTTCAAATTAAGAAAAAGACTTCATCATTTCCAAACAGAAATGGATCCCCTTGTGTGAAGAAAGCTGCGCATCAGCTGCTGAAATCTTCCCCTGGCCCTACTTTCCTGGTCAATTAGCAGGGGGTTATATGAAGGTTGAATTGACTGAGATACCTATGATGGAGGGATTTTATTTTTACCATGAGCGTTGGTGGATATTCATTAGAACCAGCTGAGCAGTCCATTGTGGGATATTTTGAATACTTTCATACTGTGACATTTTATTCATGTATTTAAAAGCTCCAAGAGCATGGGATGAGCACTATGTAGAATCATAGAAATGTAGGACTGCCAGGGACCTCGAGAGGTCATCTAATCCAGCTCCATGCACTGAGGCAGGACCAAGTAAACCTAGACCATCCTTGAGAGGTGTTTGTCCAACCTGGTCTTAAAAACCTCCAATGATGGGGCTTTCACAAACTCCCATACTCTCCACTCCATTATCCAAGTCGTTAATAAAAATATTGAGGAGTACTGGACCCAGGACTGACTCCTGCTAGACGCCACCAGATATGAGAACCATTGATAACTACTCTTTGATTATGGCCTCTCAACCAGATGTGCACTCCCTTTATAGTAATTTTATTTAGACCACATTTCCCTAGTTTGCTTAGGAGAATGTCATGAGGCACTGTGTCAAAAGCCTTAGTAAAAATCAATTATTTTAAAATTAGTTATTTATTTCGATCCATAAAATATGAATCGGTAACTTTTTGAGATGCTCTTGCATTACAGATGCCATAAACATGTATTACTGTGTTATGTTACATTATTTTACAAAAATCAGTCAAGGATGGAGCAGCAGCCTCAATCTCTGCATTTCCTTCCTTTGCATGTGTAAGTCAGATCCTTGCTGTTACAAGTCTAGGGTGATCCTTACACCTGTTCCAGCCTGTTTACACCAGGTAAAAAGGGAGAGAGCAATGTAAATGGGCCCTAAAAAGCTCCATGTCTGATTGAAGGAGGATTCCCTCAGCACAGGCACCGTGGAAGACAGCCATAAAGCTAACAACCATAAGCCCACGCACATCATCACTCACGAGCCCTGACACAGTAAGTGTACCAAGGGCATGCTGAAATGGGGCCGTAACACTGCAGACATTCCAGTTATAGGGCAGCCTGGGGATGCTGCTGCAATTTAAAATGCTGCAGAATCAAGCTCTTTGACTGTAACATCTTCATAGCTGGGGTTGCGTCTTTAATGCTTGCATGTTGCTCCATCAACAAATACTGTATGTAATAATAGTTGTTAATAAATGGGAACTATCACATCTTTTCCTTCTAAACTTTATTTTGGATTTATGGATAATGGGTTAATTATTATAGAGATATTTATATTTGTTTGGATGATCCATTCCAAAGCATTGCAGTGGTTATTCAAATGTAGAACAAGTTTCATATACACCAAAAAAAAAAGTATGGATCAGGAAAATGCTTTTGTATCAAGAGTTCATTAAGTTTTCTACACAACTGAACTATACTTTTCAAAACTGAACACCTAAACTGCACATGCAAATCCTGCATTTGCGCAAACAAGGATGCACCTAAACATACCGGTATAATAGTCACATTTGCGTAACTATTTGCTCAATTATGTATGCAATTAATGCCGCCACCTTTGGAAATTGGATGGTTTTTTAATTAGACAAATTATCACTACTGTGAATAAAAACAAGATAATATGCTAGTTTTCCAATTAGTATTTTCCCCTGTGCCCCTACAGTTTTTTCAGGTCAATATTTAGTAATGACAGAGCACCATTTAGCAAAGATGCTCTGTGAACTTTCTGCACATAAAAGGCTACCAGAGGTGGACATCACCATGTCTATCCACAGACCTACTGGAAGGAAGTTTGGGGAAGCTGACTTGTTGCTTCCCCAGTCTATACCTATTCTGTGGATAGTGGAAAATTCAATCTCTGACTCCTTTCACTGCACTAAATTCTCTCTCTTTTCACAAAAATGCCCTTTGTTACATCAAGCAAACATTAACGGACCCTTTTCCTTCTTGAAGCTGTCAAGGAGGCATGTCTCTAAGTTCCAAGCAGTCTGAGAGAGGTGGTCAAGGGCAAAAATTCAAAATCCACCAGTAAATTGTGGAGAGAAATCTGGTTCATACTTAAGCTTCTAGACCACCCAATTATGTAATTCAGAAGATTTCATAAATAAAGCCCCTAGGAAGAATGTATTAACAACCAACACGACTTTGCATTAATTAATGTAAATGTAAATAATATTAATAACTTGAGGATTTCTGAGTATAACCCACTACGAGGAAGTTTAGATCTAGTTAGCTAAAGTGCAGGGATGATTTATCTATTTAACATATTCCTTTCAACAGACTGGGTGGATTTTGATACTCTTGCCAGATACAGTATGCAGCTGCTGGCAATCTGACCTTTTCAAGTAATACAGTACATTCTGTGTAATACAATACTTGATAAGGAAAACTAGACTGCACATGCATGTCCAGCACTATACACAAGTTAGGATAGGTTGTGTCATTTTACCATACATGTCTTAAACTTCTGAATGGCACACAACACACAAGTCTGAAATGCAGTTGCATGCAAAGATACGCCTCTTACAGTAATATAAGCTAGTGAGGTCGCCTTTTTAAAATTTGCTTTCAATATGTCTGTATATTGTTCTGCCATTCACTACTGATTAAAGCCATGTAAATTTTCCAATCAACTATGACAATATTACATGTATCTGTGAAGCATTCAAAATTCGTAGGTGGGAGAGTAAACTTTAAAACCATATATTGACTGTTGCTAAAGATGAGGCCTTAGAAAAATCTATAAATGCATTTCTGGGAACATTAGATGGATATATTAGCTGAAGTGTTGATGTGGGAGGTGAAGATATAAAAATAGTAGATCACAATTTGATTTCTGTACAGGAATGACAACAGTGGAAAGCTACGAAAATCAGGGAAAAGACAGAAAAATGGCCCACAGATGCTTAGGCATCCAGGGTGATTGATACAGCATAAATCCTGTTACAACAGATCATTAGAAAACAGAGGGAAGTACACATACATATCTGTATTCACAGAGGATTTTTTTATACCAAAGTACAATTACGCCCAAGTTTTGGGAGGTAGCAGACCACTAAAAATATCAAAAAAGTGCCCTGCAGAAAAAGTTGACCCCTCCCCCCCTTTATGGATCCCTAACGAGAGCAATCCAGTGTAGCTCTATTGACTTCAATGGGACTAAATGATTAGGTGGCTGGAGCACATGACTTATGAGGAGAGGCTGAGGGAACTGGGATTGTTTAGTCTGCAGAAGAGAAGAAAGAGGGGGGATTTGATAGCTGCTTTCAACTACCTGAAAGGGAGTTCCAAAGAGGATGGATCTAGACTGTTCTAAGTGGTACCAGATGCCAGAACAAGGAGTAATGGTCTCAAGTTGCAATGGGGGAGGTTTAGGTTGGATATTAGGAAAAAACTTTTTCACTAGAAGGGTGGTGAAGCACTGGAATGGGTTACCTAGGGAGGTGGTGGAATCTCCTTCCTTAATGACAGATTTCAGAGTAGCAGCCGTGTTAGTCTGTATCCGCAAAAAGAACAGGAGTACTTGTGGCACCTTAGAGACTAACAAATTTATTAGAGCATAAGCTTTCGTGGGCTACCGCCCACTTCTTCGGATATATGCATCCGAAGAAGTGGGCGGTAGCCCACGAAAGCTTATGCTCTAATAAATTTGTTAGTCTCTAAGGTGCCACAAGTACTCCTGTTCTTNTGTTGACTAATCGATTCAGACACTGTCACTGCAGCTCAACCTGCTGCCAAACTCCCCCTTTAATTGAAAAGGCCAGACCCTCACATGGTGTAAATAGCACAGAATCATAGAATATCAGGGTTGGAAGGGACCTCTGGAGGTTATCTAGTCCAACCCCCTGCTCAAAGCAGGACCAATCCCCACCTAAATCATCCCAGCCAGGGCTTTGGAAAGTCTGGCTTTAAAAACCTCTAAGGAGGGAGAACAGGAGTACTTGTGGCACCTTAGAGACTAACAAATTTATTAGAGCATAAGCTTTCGTGGGCTACCGCCCACTTCTTCGGATGCATATATCCGAAGAAGTGGGCGGTAGCCCACGAAAGCTTATGCTTTAATAAATTTGTTAGTCTCTAAGGTGCCACAAGTACTCCTGTTCTCCCTCCTTAGAGGTTTTTAAAGCCAGACTTTCCAAAGCCCTGGCTGGGATGATTTAGGTGGGGATTGGTCCTGCTTTGAGCAGGGGGTTGGACTAGATAACCTCCAGAGGTCCCTTCCAACCCTGATATTCTATGATTCTGTGCTATTTACACCATGTGAGGGTCTGGCCTTTTCAATTAAAGGGGGAGTTTGGCAGCAGGTTGAGCTGCAGTGACAGTGTCTGAATCGATTAGTCAACAAAGTGACAATTTTCTATAACCACATTCAATCTTCTTTGTAATGAAAAAAAGAAACAAAAGAAAAAATTCAAAGCATTTCTGCCCCCCCCGGACAGGTTTCAAGCACCTCAAGAGATCTGTGTACTTTTGTTTCCCTCTGTCTGCCCAACACTTTATCAGCAGGAATGTGGCCAGCTCTAAGAATAATGTTTATTAGTGAACCACTGCTGCAGAGCTTGCAGGAGGAGCCAGCACACATTCCCTAGTGCTGTGGGGTGGGGGGGGGGGGGAGAGTTTAACAGCAAGAACAACAGACAATACATCACATGCCTCTTGTCAGTTTTGATCATTTCACTGGTGGTTTTATATTACAATTCTTTGATTTGTATTAGCTTAATGAAAAAAGTACCCCATCATTCAGATACATATGCTTTGCAATCCTCATAAGCCTGCATAAGGAGTAGCCAATTCTAATGCTTCAGTGGAAGACAAAACAACTAAATAAGCTATAAACGCACCCAAATCAATTCTGCAGTGCTATGACATGGGTAAAATACTTCTCCCGGTTCTCATAAGCTATTGTCTATCATTAGAGATCCTGATTATTCTTGCTTTCTCATTTTGCTTCTAGTTCATGCCTTCTGGCTGCACATTTTATTCTCTCAAGCAAGATTATGAACTACATTTTCGATAACAGACAACAGTAGCTGCTGTTCTGGATTTTCCAGAAAATAAAAAACTGGTAGGGGAAAATATTATTTACTCAACCTATTGGATTAGCTCTTTCAAATCTGTTCCAATATGGGTTTCATACGTATTCCTTGCACACCCAAAACTCCCATTAAAGCCAAAGGGAGATTTGGGCATGCAACTAGTGCAGAATTGGCTACTAGCAATGTAAAATCTTAATATACTGTACAAAGCCAACATAGGGCTAAATTCTGCTCCCTGTTACACTAATATAAATCGAAATAACTCCACTGAAGTTAGTGTAACTCCAGTGGAAGAGGTTATGATAAATCTGGACTAACAGAGGGTACAATTCGTCTCAAAATGTATTATAGGTGGCACAGGTATTGACACTTTCCATTATAAGAACCAGTTTTCAGTTGCTAATAACTTTGCCAAACTTAAACAATTCAGGTTGGAATTTTCTATCCAAGATGTTTGCCTCAATTTGGAACTTATTTATTATCAATAATTTGTTGGATTATTTTATAGAGTTTCAGATAAAATGGTTCAGCTGTTTCCAAAAATGAGATTAGGGGAAAATAGGTTGCTTCGCCCGTGTTAAAAAAAAATTCTTACTACCACTTTGTTGAGAAGCTATAGCTGTCTTATCAGTTATCAGCCTCTGAAAATATTGCAGTTCACACGTGCTCAGTAGAGATTTGTTAGAGTTGAACAGCTAAATTCTCTGAAGACTCCATCTGCACTGAGCATAGCTGACCTGGGCCTTCCTGCGGTTGCTGTTCCAGGCACCTGGGGACTGCTCTGACACCAGGCACAGGAACCGAGAACAGGGAAATCATCTTTCTTGTACTCTCAGTGCTCACCAAGGCAACATGGTGGAGGAGGAGGAAACAGCCTGACTGGAATGCAGAGGGGTATGAGAAGCAACATGGGGCATAGGAAGAGGTGCAGGGTTAAGGAACAGGGGCTGAAGCTCAAGGGGTAGAAGGGTTAGGAACTGGAGCCAGGAGAGGCAGCCAGAAAATAGGGGGGAAGGGGAAGGAACTGCGAAGGATATGAGCAGGGTGGAGGGGAGAAGCAGAGGCTGAGAATGGGGGCATATGAGAAACAGGTGGGGAAAATAGGAACAGGCAGGGGGAACTCAGCAGGGACTGAGACTGGAGCAGCAGAGGGAGGGGACGGGGGCAGGAGGAAGGGGAAAGATGGGGCAGGGTGAGGGACAAGGATGGGGATGAGGAGAGGGAGAAGCTGGGGGAGAGGATGGGGCAGAATGGTCTGTAATCACTAGAGAACACTCTCCTCTAGAACCTGGAATTGAACCTATTATTCCTGTCTAGTAAATAGCTCAGAAATCCACTGGCAAAGCAGGTCTCATCCTACTCTTTTGTTAGGCCCACACAGAAGATAACGGGCTTCTACTGCAAGTAGTTACCTACTTACCTCAAGCGATAGAGGATTGTGCTGTGGCTCTGTGGGGGGTCAGTATAGTTCTACATGATGCAATTTTTGTTTATAACTTTCAATTTAAAAAAAAAAGGAAATTATATAAAAAATATATGTTAAAAGAACATTCAATTTGCAAAAGTCAAGCACTCAAAAGTTAGAATTAAGGCTGCCTTCTTTAGTGGCCCATTGTCATAATTCTTTACCTGAACCGAACCTCTTTTGGAGACCATATAAGTTTGTATGTAATTAAATAATTTGTTTTTGCATGTCTACAATAAAAGTCTTTATGTAAATTACAATTTTCTGAGTATATCCAAACTGACAAAATTATAAATCTGAACATCCCAACCACTTTTGTACATGTCAAAAAGACTTTATTATGAATTAGCTGTTTGGCAATTTTAAAATGAATTAATTAACGTTCACATTACAAATGCAAAAAACAGCATATAAAATTAGTGAGCTGTTATGGGCCTGATTTGCCTTTCTCTCACTGGTTTTATTTACAGTGGTATACAACCATTGATTTCAAGGAAGCGAAAAATGAATCAAATGCTGGATACAATATGCATCTAATTTTAAAATGGCAGGACCGAGAGGTTTTTTCAATCTTTCCATAAATTTCACATCTAAACTATTGGAGAACCTCAGAGTTACAAACACCTCAGGAATGGAGTTTGTTTGTAACTCTGAAATGTTCCTAACCCTGAACAAAACATTATGACTGTTCTTTCAAAGAAGTACAACATTGACTTAATACAGCTTTGAAACTTTACTATGCAGAAGAAAAATACTGTGTGTGTGTGAGTGTGTGTGTGTGTGTGTCTCTCTGCTGCTGCCTGATTGCGTACTTCTGGTTCCAAATGAGGTGTGTGGTAACTCATGATAGCAGTTTTCAGGTATCTAAAACGGTGTCATAAGGAGGCAGGAGAAAACTTGTTCACTTTAGCCTCTAAGGATAGAGCAAGAAGCAATGGGTTTAAACTGCAGCAAGGGAGGTCTAGGTTGGACATTAGGAAAAAGTTCCTAACCGTCAGGGTGGTTAAATACTGGAATAAATTGCCTAGGGAGGTTGTGGAATCTCCATCTCTGGAGATATTTAAGAGTAGGTTAGATAAATGTCTATCAGGGATGGTCTAGACAGTATTTGGTCCTGCCATGCGGGCAGGGGACTGGACTCGATGACCTCTTGAGGTCCCTTCCAGTCCTAGAATCTATGAATCTATAACTCTGAGGTTCTACTGTAAATCTTTTATATCACATTTCAACACAAGAGATTGGTTTGGTTGATGTTTACAGCAATGGTAAAAATCCTGTAAAACTATTCTTATCATGAAAGCCATTAAATCCCCCTAGCTATGGAAGTGCAAACATTTGCTAAAAATGTGAAATCCCCCTTCCTCCACCATTTTAAAAGCTTCCTCCTTCACCACAGAAACTTCACAGCTATTGTTCGACAAGCTCATCTTCCACCTTCCTGCCCTGCTTGACATACTCCTTCTAACTGCGTATTACATTTCCTCACCTACTAAAACCAAAAGGCCATAGAACTCCTGCAAGATCACATCTAATTTCTTCTCTGAACACTACAGTGCATGCAGCATGTACCACAAAACAGAAAAAGGAATTTAATCCTTACTCACCAGAGAAGAGCCTGAACTGCAAGATTGAGATCAGGATATAGGGGCCTGGTCCAAAGCACTAGAAATTCATTGGGAGTTTTTCCAATGATTTCAGGGGGCTTTGGAATGGGCTTCAGATGTCATCTAGCCCCAAAATTAGTATTCTAGGGGTTTGGCTCAGCAAATTTTCAATATTACAACCAGCAGCCAGATTCAGATATGGCTCTAGGTTCAAACTGGAACTATTTAAACCCCAGATTTGGTTTGGGCCCATCTCTATTCAGATTATTATATTTTGGTACAGTTAGATAAGACCAGGCAAAGGCCAGCAGCAGCAGAAATATGAATGAGCTAGAGCAGCAAGGGAAACTGGGACATTCAACTGATAAATCTGTACTGTGACATTTCAGAATGAAAATCACTTTGCACTTTCCATGCCCAGCAAGTGTCTGCAAGCTGTAATTCCAATCTGAGCAATAAGTGCTAGACAGGGCAAGTTCCTACTTTGCACGGTTACTCTATACTTCCTATATTAACCTGGTAGGACTGGACGCAACCCAAAAGGGCCTTTCGTCGGGGAGATGCCACGAACGATACAGTCGAACAGAAAGCTGATCTGCTCTCCTTCGGCACAAGAAAGGAAAAAGACGCCAGCCCCTGAAAGAAAGCACAACAGTAATACAGACTTTTCATCTGCACGCATAACAGAAACATAAAGATTAAACATTTATACGTGGTGATCAAAAGAATGTTGTGTGCTAGTCATGAAAGAAATCAGTGAGATTTTCTGAGAAAAAAATAAAAGGAATAAATTTAATGGAAACACATTTTGATCCGAGAAACTGTAAGCAGCAGATTCAATCATTTCTACCTTCTCAGTTAGCTTTCTGAGAGTCATGCAACCAAAAACAAATTAAACCAAGTCAAAATGGGAAACAACAGCTGCCTGTTTCTTATATTCATATTTCTACATCAACTTTCTGGGGTCAGAGCTGGATCAGTCTTCTGCTTTAGAACTTAGGAGATTTGTTTACATATCAAGTATTTACTGTAGAAATCTAAGTCGTAGTTAGAGATGGGGCTGAGCAGTGAATTTCAGACCTGAACCTCTCCCAAGTTTAGGAGTGTTTGGATTTGGAACATAGGAATTACCATGCTGGATCAGAACCAAGATCCATCTAGTCCAGTATCATATCTCCAATAGTGACCAGTACCAGATACTTCAGAAGAAAGTGAAAGGACCCCACAGTAGGCAAATGTGGGATAATCTGCTCCCCCACATTAGGTCTCAACCTGACCTCCAATAGTTTAGAGATGGCTTAAGTACTGAAGCATGGAGGTTAAATCTCCCTTCTTAAATTTTTGCTAGCATTAGGGTTTGATTAAGGCCTTGAACTGTGACAGGCCTGAGTCTTGAAGCTCAGGTATGAATTTTCCCATAGTTTATGGGGTGCTTTTTAAGTTACTATACACAACACCTAGATATTGTGATGATTGGTGAGCTATGAATACTGATAGACAAACAGATCTGTCCACCTTTCTTCAGGCCCATAACTGACCACAATCAAAGTGCAACTAAAATGCCTGAAGCTGCTGGTGGTTCAAGAGCAGAAATTGGAAGAGACTCAGTCTGTGTTGAGTCAACCACGCAGGCTGCAGTGTGGTCTGCTCAAATGTTTGGGCTGCAGCCTGCCTCTGCACTTGCTGCTGTTTAGAATTGCACTGTCTGAGGTCTATAAATACACGGAAGACTTGTGGCTTTAATGAAACAATGTTTTTATTTTAAAAAGTTTGGAAAACGTTAAAAAGGTACAGGACATTTTGTTATCAATTGTGGCTGAATCCTGGTTGCAGTAAAGTCAACGACAAACTCCCATTGGGTCAAATTCTGTTTTCAGTGACCCCGGTGTATAGCCAAAGTAACTCCACTGAAATTAAGTAAGTTACTCCATATTCAGCCCAATATAACTAAGAGCAGAACCTGACCTATTATTTTCAAACAGGTCAGGACTTGGTCCACAAAGAGTTATTTTTCTGCAGAGCTAAGAAATATTTTACCCATTTTCCTGCGTACCCAAACTACTCGTATCAGTTCTGTGTGCCTATTATTAACAGAATGTAAGGCGATCCCATGAGTTGTCATCAGATCTTTACCCTTCACTCTGTTCTAGTACTTTGCTTTCCATTCATTAAGAATAGCACTCAGCAAACTTAGAATAAGAATCCTAAATAAGTAAATAAATAAGCAAGCTTTGAGCTGTGTGTTGTGTGGCAGGCTGGATAGCTCAGGGATTGCTAGGCCATACAGAATCCTTTACTTCTAGGTGGCCAGTATAAATCCAGCTCAGGTCAGACATGACCAAAAAATTATCTTCTGTTGCTGGTTTTTTGCTGCTCTCAGTCCAGTTCCCAGTGGACAAGTGTCCACATCAGAAAGGGCTTTGCCATGACTGACCACCTCAGCAGAGACAACAATGACTGAACAGGCATCAAGACTGAACTATTATATGCACCACCCTAAAGTGTTCCTGCAAGTTGGATTTGAGACACACTAGAAGGGCAATGTGTGGAAGCTTGTGCCCTGCAGTGCGGATAAACAGAAGATTTCAGCCATTATCCTCCCTGTGACACAGGCCCATAATCTGGGCATAATCTTTGACTCAGCCCTCTTTAGACTCTTCCAGCCTGTATGTAAATCCTGTCACCTCTTGCCACAGAACATGCTCTTGTCCAAGCTCTCATCATCTCCTACCACAGCTACTGTCATTTCCTTCTTTCTGGCCTTGCCTCCTCCTTCCTTGCCCCACTCAAGTCCATTCAAAATACTGCTGCTAGAATCATCTTCCTGACTTATTGCTCTGGGATGCCATCCCTGTTAGTGCCCTTCCATGGTCGCCCACTTCCCCATCACAATAAACAAAACACCTCTGTATTCATCTTCAAGGCCCTTCATCTTATAGTGCCATACTGCCTATGAGATCTGGTATTCTATGGCAACATCGTCCTCCATCTTTGTTCAACAGCACCCTTTATTAGCTGTTAGTGCACATCTTGCTTAAGCACTTTTGTGTTTTCACCCATGCTGCGCCTTACATATGGGAAACAATTTCTGTCAAGTTGTCACCTTGTCCTCCTTCAAGTCCCTTTGCCATGATGCCTACAAACCATTGCTGCCTGACCACATTTGGACAGGCTTCTGTGCATGGATCCTTGTAAGTGTGGACACAAGCTTGCCTTCTGCCCTCTTCCCACGCCCTCCTCCCCACTCTGCCCCCCGCAATTAGCAGAAGCTTTGGTGGAGGTTCCTACTGCCTACCCACCAAACACTCCTTCCACTGCCATGGAGGAGTACAACAGGGCTTCCATGACATGGAGGGCCTTCTGAAAGGGGGATAACTTCCACCAAATTGCATAAAATTGGACTCAACAACCTAAAACTTAATTTAAAAATAGATCAATTCCTACCTGCGCTCCTGAGGGCTCCGATACAACAGCTACTAAACAGACTTATGACTTTACTGGAAGTAAAAGCAATGAATTCAGAGACCCAGTGAGAGAAAAACAGAAAGACAATCATGTTGGCTTCTGCAGCAAAATAAATATCGATCTATCTAGGTTCTCTTATGTGCCTTTTCACAATACTGTTTGATCCCCACCCTTAAAAAGAAGTGACAACAGTGACCTCTGTCTCTTGCTTTACCAATTAAAACTAGATTGACAATAAGGAAAATAGTAGTTTATGAGTCCTGGTAAGATGCTACATGGTGGATAGATGGACTTCCGGTGTGCTTTTAAATGTTAAATATGTATATGCAGGTGACTACTACTTATTTATTTCTAGTGTGTTAAATTTCTAATTGAGAAGTTCTCTGCTACTAGAAATTATACAGCTCAGTCGTGCATTGGAACAGAGTTCACTGCACAAGCATTTGGAAGCTCAGGAATATGTGGTATGCATCACTGTAATACCGTGCAGCTGTTTACTAGATTGAAGAGCTCTCTCTTCGTGGGTAAGGGACTTAGTGGAAAGCAGCCTGCAACCAATCATGCAAGACTGAAACACTAAGCCATTCGTTAGTGACAGTTGGCAGTATGATACTGTACAATCAGTCCTCAAATGTTAGAGAAATTATGATAGGGAAACCGGTGGTGAAACTAAATAATATCTTGCTGAACTTTGCTTAGTGTTTTTTTAATTCTACATAAAAAACCCCACAGAAGTTGATCTGTAATTATACTGTGGAATGGTATGCACCGGCAAACTATTCACATGGAACCCCAGAACAAGTAAGACTCTGCGTGTCTGTCTGTGTAGGAGGAAGGTTCATAGTTTTCAGTGAGTTTACTACACATGAAAAGTGCCATGTAGACAATCCTGTGGACCAAAGTCCACAGAAAAAGTACTACACAGCAGCAATGCAAGTTTCTTCACACTTTCCCATCAACGTGCCTTAATCCTGACCTTGAAGGACCCCCTGTAGAGATGAGATAGCTCAGTCAGGCCTTGTCCTCTTTTTTGAAACTGCATCCATTAAGAATAGGATAGTCAGCTTAACCCAGTTTACCTATCCTAGACTTGCATGAAACCTCCAGGGCCCAGTTTGCAAAGGGCTAGCCATGGTAAAAATGGTTGGCATGGAGACTTTACACAAACCAGAACTGCCCAGAAAAGTCTTCCGCCATTACACACAATCTATGCCTCAATGATCCCCTCCTTATCATTTGTCTTCAAGAAAAGGCCCACTGACCTCCCCATGCGGAGCTCCTTTGATTAAATGGCCGCCTCTGCTCTCCCTTGGGCTTCATGGGGGTGCCAGCAGGTTTTTCAAGGGGCACCCACTGTAGTGGAGAAGCTAGGAAGCACCCACTTCCCTGTCCCCAAAATGTCAGTGAGATCACGGAAAACACTCCTGCTCCCATTGCCAGCCAGCTGCGTACACCCTAGCACAGTAGCTGGCATCGTCTTAAGGGTTCTCCTCCTAGGAGATGCACTTGTGGGGAAGGTAGGGCAGCTTCAGACCAGGCTTAGGAACATTTTCTCAGTCTTGGACTGAAGTACACAAATGTAATAGAACCTGAGCCCAGGCTGAATCTTAGTGGCTTTTTGCGCATCCTTCATGAATTTTTCACAGCACCCTCTAAATCAAAAAATCTTTAAGTAAAGGGTAACAATTTGTGGTCACTACAAATCTACGCTATATTTGAACCAGTCATTACCAACCATGTGAGCAATTCCTTCCCTAGATAATTCTTTCAATTTATTTTTAGCCAAAACACATTTTTTTGTAAATGTTGTGCGTATTGTGCATACAATATCCCTGGCCTGAATGCACACTTGTTTGCACTACTGGAAACAGAACAAGAAAGTACTTTCCAATATCTGAAATTGTAGTATAAAAATAGTGCTGTTAAGGGTAAAAGAATCAGAAATTAAGGTAAACTTGGGTTGGGTGGATGTTTTGTTTTGCAACTTTAAGAATAATCAGTTACTCCCATGGAAATGCTGTTTGATTTAAAATATATTGGCAGCATATTCTTAAATATTGTCCCACCTATCTGAACTGGGCTTGTAAATCTTCTTCATGCTGGCAATTTAGTTGTGCTAAAGTGGAACGTGTTCAAACTCCTACCTGAATCAATAATTATCATCAAAGTACATTTGTTTTAGGTTCTTCTATAGCACCTGCCAGCACAGGTTATTAGTGCCTTACCTATATTGATCAATTTATCTTCACCAGGGGAAAGTATTAGGAGGAAGCAAGGCACAGTCTCTGTGGTAATATTCAGACCCTCTGTGTCTCATGGTTTAAAAAAAAAAAAAGTTGGCAGAGAGAAGGATAGCTCAGTGGTTTGAGCATTGGCGCTGCTAAACCCAGGGTTATGAGTTCAATCCTTGAGGGGACCATTTAGGGATTTTGTTGGGGATTGGCCCTGCTTTGAGCAGGGGGTTGGACTAGATGACCTCCTGAGGTCCCTTCCAATCCTGCTATTCTATGATTCAGTAACATCCAGAAATGAACTCTGTTCTCCTGAAAGCCAGTCCAGTGCTTTAACCGCATGACCATCTCCTCCTCCTCCTAATAATGAATATGTTCTTGTGGAATCTATTAATAAAATCTTAAACTCGTTCTGACTGGGGAGGAAGAGTGATAGTCTGAGGGAATAATGATGGATTAACATAAAGCAAGACTACTTTAGAAGACTCTACATAACAAAGAGCACCACTGTTACGATGACCTAACAACTAGTATTAGAATGTAGGACTTATCACAGTAACTCAAATAAAAACACACTTCCCAATACTCTACATAAGGTTTTGGAGTTTATGGAGGTTTTGGAGAACCTAGGCAGCCAACTTGTGCAAATATATGCTTTCAGCTCTTTTTGTAACCAGATTTCTTGTGTCTATAAAATTAATACGTCCCTTTAACTGGTGGTCTTCATTAAATAGCCCAGTTTTGATAGTACAGGACAGTAAAGAAGAATAAGGGATGAGGAGATGGGAGAGTTAAATATATGCATGAGGATGCGCTCTTCTGTGCCACAATTTTTTCTGCAACAATCGATTAGAATAACATTCTACTTAGGTACTGATTCAGAAAAGCATCCCTGTTTGGGACAGCTCTTAAGCAAATTCTTAACTGAGACTTAAAATTAAGCATATGCTTAAATGCTGTTGTGTATAGGGATGTACACAAGTGCTGTCCTGAACCAGGGTCTCACTCTGCAATTAAGTATCAGGGGGTAGCCGTGTTAGTCTGTATCTACAAAAACAACAAGGAGTCTGGTGGCACCTTAAAGACTAACAGATTTATTTGGGCATGAGCTTTCGTGAGTAAAAACCTCACTTCTTCGGATGCATAGCAACTCTGCAATTAGACACCCATGGATGACCCATGCTAACTGACTTGGTTCACAGGGTGACCAGATGAGAGACATGAAATACTGGGACACGGGGGGGACAGGGAGGTCATTGCCGGAGCAAAAAAAAAAAAAAAAAAAAGCCGCCGGAGCATAGGAAAAATTGGTGGGGGCTGAGCCCCCACCGGCAGCTCCCCACCTCCCACTGCACCAGCTTACCTCCGCCTCCCGAGTGGGCTGCCACATCCTGCTACTCCTCCCTCCAAGCGCTTGCACCACCATACAGCTGATTCGTGCAAGCCTGGGAGGGAGGGGGGAGAAGGAGGAATGTGGTGTGCTTGGGGAAGAGGCGGGGCCAGGGCAGGGATTTGGGGAGGGATCCAATGGGGCAAGGAGGGGCCAGACACAAGCCCCCTCCGCCTGTGCGCCAGGGTGCAAAATATCGGGACAATTTGCATCCCGACTGAACATCCATCGGGACGCGGGACAAACAAGTAAATATCGGGACAGTCCCGATAAAATCCGGACGTCTGGTCACCCTAGTTTAATTGCAGCATAAACATTTAGGTTCAGGCTGCAGCCTGAGCTCTGGGACCCTCCCCCCTCACAGAGTCCCAGAGCGTGGGCTCTAGCCGAAGCCCAAATGTCTACACTGCAATTAAACAGCCCCTTAGTCCAAGCTTCACAAGCCCGAGTTTTTAATTCGGTATAGACATACGTTGATAATGTTTTGAATGTTGCTAATTGCGAATTATATAAATATGAAACATTTTGGTGCAACTTATAACAAATAAATGCACACGTTCTTGCTCTTCTGTAGCACATGTACGACTTGCAGACGATGGCACATCTTTCAATGGGAATTGTGGGCATTCAGGACCTGAATATATCAGCTGCACACTCTTGATCATAGATTAGTGCCCCGCTTCCCACCCCCAGCAGCAAAAACACCAAAATAGAAATATATGCAAATGTTACTTTTAAAAATAAAAATGAAAAAAAGTCTACAGGGTTCTTCTTAGCCTGGTCTCAGAATATTCCCACTGATTATTTTCCAACATATTCAGTAAACATGGATACTGCTCATAGCACTCTCTGCATCAGATGACATACTGCACATTCAGTTACACCTATAAAACTCATACTACATTATGGCTAATATATACTTTGTGGGGTTTTTTAAACATGGATTACAGAGCCATAGCAACACCAACATTCATAACACCAGACATTGATAAATAGTTGACGACCATCCAGAAGTCAGACACTTCACCTGCACAGACTTAACCATGTGTTTAAAGACCATTTTAATCAACATCATACCAAGACATACAGCACGTCTTCCTGGGTCTGTGAAAATGCCCCATTCAATAAGAGATAGCAGGCCTATTTCTTTTCTTACTGATAACAGTTTTACGCTAACTTCAGTGGCAATACTCCTGATTTACCCTGTGTACGTGAGAGGAATATCAAGCCCTTTGTGTATCCTAGGATACTTAAGTAGCTAAACGTATAAACGCCTATCATTAAACTAAAACATTATTTACTATGTGCGATAGACCCTCAATAATCAGCACTTTGTTAACTTTGCAAAAAATGGGAGATCTATCCTATCCCTTTCTTTTGAAAGACTGAAGAGATGATGTAGCAAATCCTGTATTGCTAAAATGTCATTCTTGCAAAATAAACTACAGCACATTTACTTGTACTGTATGAAGTATATACATAAAACTAAACTTCAATTGACAAAATAGAACATATTACATTTGAGATGCTTTACTTCCTTGAGTTTTATCATTTTTATTTTGTTCACTAATTTTCACCATTCAATAATGTGAATTAGTAAGTCTGTATTTTATCGAATAAAGCAATAGTGCATGAAATATATATACCAAGATTCTTGATTAATAACACCTCCTCATTAAAAAGAAATGTCTAAGCACCTCCTATATATCTTTAGTAATATACAATGACATTAATATACACTTCATTATTCACTACAAGAAAAAACACTATATTTGCTAGTTCCTACACAATATATTTAATAAAGTGAAAAATACAAAACTTGTAAGGTCTATATACACTTACACAATCGTGTTTCAACATCAGCATATTAAATAACATCACACAGATCAATCACTCTAACTCTATCCTTTTCTATCAGCACATCACACTGAGAAAATGCATAGAACTCTCAAGTAACGTACCTTGGGACTATATTCCTTTCCAAATTGTAACTACAGATTATTAATACAATATAGATAATAAACAGTATATATCCATTTCCATTAGAGAACGTAACAAGGGGGAAGGTTAAGGCTGGCTGGGTACTACAGATCAGGTATTGGAGTGGATTATATGGAACTGGCTGGTTCAATTATCTATTCATTTCTAGTCTTTCTAATGTTTAGGTGAGTATTTCTTACAGGTATATAATTTTTGTGAAGAAAGTGTAATTTAGGGGTAGCGAGGGCGGTGTAGCTGGACTCTGCTAAACACATTTTCGCCCTTTACTCTTTTATAACGGCTTGTGAATAGTCAGTTTCAGTTAACTTTATGAGAGCATGTGTATGGGCCAAATCCCACCCCGAGGTATCTAGGTGCCAAGGTTCCCCAGACAGCAGAACTCAAGCAGTTCCACTGCCAGAGGTGGGACGGTGGCAATTTGGGGAAGCCACACAAGAAGTGCATACCCTCTACATGGCATAGATCTTAGCTCCATGGGGCCTCTTTGTGAAGAAGTGTGCAGGGAGCATTCAGAGGCAGACACAGTTGAGCCAAGCATGGGACTGAGACAGAAGATCTACAGCTACCTTACAGTCCTTTGCCTTCACCCCACAGAGGGGGCTGCAGGGCCTAATAGTGTTATCCGGATGGAAAAGCCTCTATAGGATATTGGTGCTGCCACTCTATGGCCTTTAGGAGTGAATTTCTCCCCACCCTCCCTGGGGAGCTCATCAGTGACCAGTCAACTGCTCCTGCTGAACATCAATGACCGGATTGTCCCCTAACTTAGTGGTTGAGAATCCCTGCCCTAACTGAAGGGACATTCACTATTCCTTACAGAGTTGCACTCTGTGAACACTTCATGTCCTTGTATGTCCTCTTGTAGCCATGTTACACAATGAGGTGGTTTGACCGCAGTAGTACACAGCACCATGGCATAAATTTACTGGCCAGCTGTGAGACAACCAGCACAACTGCCTTCTCCAAAGTACCCAACTCCTGCAATGAACCATGCATTTCCCAGATGTCTTGGCTCAGTCAGGGCAGCCATTGAAGAAACATCCTTCCAGAGTTGGATGGCTGTTAAGTTAGCATATTTCATTTTGGTCTTCAATTACCCCTAACATTTCTACTGTCAAGAAAGAAAACTAAAAATGGAATTGCATCCAGTCATTCTCTTCTCATGTACACTAAGTAGCAGTAAATCTCTCTGCTTTACACACGCGGTAATAACATTCTCCTCTTCTCAGCTAAGCAAAGCACTAAACAAATGAACCTTTTAAACAATGCAGATTTCAGATACATTTTCAGTGGTTACTGAACCTCTCCCTGGGAAAGGGAGGGGAAGGCACCAGAGAGAAGTGTTGAGGTTTTGTTTGTTATGGGCACAGAGGCCTGGACTTCATATTAGTTTTCTATTTGCCAATAAGGTACAAAAACTGCCATTTTCACTTTTGAGAAATTTCAGGAAAACGTTAGTTTTTTTCCAATGAAAGTTGCTAAAACAAAACACTCTGAAGCCAACATGTTCCAATTGCAACATCCCACAAACCACAGAACTGCTCATCAAGACAACATTTAAAGCCCCCATTGCTCAGAGAGGGAAGGAGCATGTCTTCTCCTGAGGCATCTGTTTGAAGAGTCAGGGGAAAAATTGACGCCAAAGCATCGCAACACTTTTGTACCATTTATCTAGTACAAATCACAGCACTTCTTATCTCCAAGAGAGCCTCAGTTCTAAGTGAATACAGTACTCAGTTCAAACAGTGAAATTATATACTGTCTCCTTTGAGGTGCTTAAGTTAATAAATATTAATACTTGATTTAATCTACCAATCTGTTACTAAATTTATTTAAAGGTTGCTTGGCATTTCCATGATAATTCCCTACAGTGTGGGGATGAGGAGCTAAATATTGCAGCTGTTTCAGATTTCATCAGTTCAAAACTTGGTACTCTGTACAAATTGTCAGGAATCAGCAACAGCTTCTAAAGGACTTTTCACTCAGTTTTAGATGCTTGTGCATAAACCCTACACGGTAAACTGCTCCATTCAAAACCTAAATACATTTAGCATTTTCAGCTAGTAACTCAGGGCCACATTTTCTAACGTGGACTCTGAAATTACTCCTGCAGTACAGCATACACATCTGTTTAAACACACAACCGTAAATTGCATATAAACAGTTTTTTTCACATGCAAATCAAGTAGCTGCACCTCTGACTTCATGATCTGAAAGTGAAAATGGATATGCACATAACTGACAAGCACAGTTCCAAAGTTTGCTTTTGAAAATGTGATGCTAAAGGACTGCTAGGATTTGGCATCCTGAAAAATTATATTAGAGTGATTGATGTAATTTTGATCAACTGCTAGATTTGAATGGATAGATTGATATGACAGTTTAGTTTAGTAAAATAAATGATACACTGAGACTTGGTTCCAGTGGTGGATTAATGCACAAGCGCATGGGGCCCATGTCACAGGGCCCCAGCAAATTTGGGGCAGGAGCAGGAGCACCGGAACCTGGGTAGAAGTGGGGGGGGAGCCACCAGCAATGGTATTGTAGCCCCGCTCCCTGCTCCTCCTCTTCCCTCTGAGGCTCTGCCCCAGTCCAGGCCAGAGGCTGGAGCCGCCCAGGAAGCACAGGCCGCAGTGAGGAGCCCCTGGCCCATGTCTCCACCACCCAGGCAGCTGGAGGATCCAGGGCTCCCCACAGTGGCCCAGGCTCCCAGGGTGGCTCTTACCACAGCCCAACTCTGCCGGTCTCCAGCCTGACCAGGGGGCAGGGCCTCAAGGAGGAGGAGGAGCAGGGGCAGGGCCCCATGGTGAGGAGGGGCTAAGGGCCACATCAGGCCCCCCACCAGGAAGAGGCTGGCGCTGCTAGTAGGGGCTGCACTTCACAGTAGGGGAGCTGATTACCTTATCTCCCCCCCCCCCCCCCACGAAGCACAGCCCCTTCCACCGCTGCTCCACGCCTGCCCAAGGCTACTACACCCATGTTAAAAAGTGGGTGGGCATGGCCCCCTCACTGCCTCCCCCCCAGTTCTGGTGCCCCGTAGGCCCCCGGGGTGTTGGGGGCCCCAATATTCTTTGTGCCCAGGACCCCAATAAATCTTAATCTGCCTTTGCTTGGTTCCAAATAAATTTCTCTGAAATACCCAGAATCATTAAGGTGTGTAATAACTAACATATATAACCACAGGATTTTATTTTCATTATCCTTGTCCTCCCTCCGCCTTTCCTTCTTTTGTTTCTTAAATGCCTTTGTTTTTTCTCATCTCAAATTAGACTATAAAACTCTTCAAGGCAAGGACTGTCTCTCAGTTATTGTCTGCAAAAACGGAACCATGATTCTGGTTGTATTGAGACCTACAGGAAACAACTATCCTCTACTACAATACAAATGATAATATAATCTTAGGGTTTAATAGATTTAAGGCCAGAAGGAACCAACTAGTCTGACCCAGAGCACAGGCCATAGAATTTCATTCAGTTATTCTTGTACTGAGAGCAAAAAGTTGTGTTTGATTGAAGTACACCTTCTATTTGCTACCCAAGATCCATAAACCTGGAAATCCTGGACGCCCCATCATCTCAGGCATTGGCACCCTAACATCAGGCTTGTCTGGTTATGTGTACTCTGTCCTAAGACCCTACGCTACCAGCACTCCCAGCTATCTTCGAGACACCACTGACTTCCTGAGGAAACTACAATCCATCGGTGATCTTCCAGAAAACACCATCCTGGCCACTATGGACGTAGAAGCCCTCTACACCAATATTCCACACAAAGATGGACTACAAGCTATCAGGAACAGTATCCCTGATAATGTCACAGCTAACCTGGTGGCTGAACTTTGTGATTTTGTCCTCACCCACAACTATTTCACATTTGGGGACAATATATACCTTCAAGTCAGCGGCACTGCTATGGGTACCCGCATGGCCCCACAATATGCCAACATTTTTATGGCTGACTTAGAACAACGCTTCCTTAGCTCTCGTCCCCTAACGCCCCTACTCTACTTGCGCTACATTGATGACATCTTCATCATCTGGACCCATGGTAAAGAAGCCCTTGAGGAATTTCACCATGATTTCAATAATTTCCATCCCACCATCAACCTCAGCCTAGATCAATCCACACAAGCGGTCCATTTCCTGGACACTACTGTGCTAATAAGCGATGGTCACATAAATACCACCCTATACCAGAAACCTAAGTGTAGCGGTCAGTACCTACATGCCTCCAGCTTCCATCCAGGACACACCACACGATCCATTGTCTACAGCCAAGCTCTAAGATATAACCGCATTTGCTCCAATCCCTCAGATAGAGACAAGCACCTACAAGATCTCTATCAAGCATTCTTAAAACTACAATACCCACCTCCTGAAGCGAAAAAACAGATTGACAGAGCCAGACGAGTACCCAGAAGTCACCTCCTACAAGACACGCCCAACAAAGAAAATAACAGAACACCACTAGCTGTCACCTTCAGCCCCCAACTAAAACCTCTCCAGCGCATCATCAGAGATCTACAACCTATCCTGAAAGATGATCCTTTACTCTCACAGATCTTGGGAGACAGACCTGTCCTCGCTTACAGACAACCCCCCAACACCCCTTAAGCAAATACTCACCAGCAACCACACATCACTGAACAAAAACACTGACCCAGGAACCTATCCTTGTAACAAAGCCCGATGCCAACTCTGTCCACATATCTATTCAAGTGACATCATCATAGGACCTAATCACATCAGCCATACCATCAGGGGTTCGTTCACCTGCACATCTACCAATGTGATATATGCTATCATGTGCCAGCAATGCCCCTCTGCCATGTATATTGGCCAAACCGGACAGTCTCTCCGCAAAAGAATTAATGGACACAAATCTGACATCAGGAATCATAATACTCAAAAACCAGTGGGAGAACACTTTAACCTGTCTGGCCATTCAATGACAGACCTGCGGGTGGCTATCTTACAACAAAAAAACTTCAAAAACAGACTCCAACGAGAGACTGCTGAGCTGGAATTGATATGCAAACTAGATACAATCAACTCAGGATTGAATAAGGACTGGGAATGGCTGAGCCATTACAAACATTGAATCTATCTCCCCTTGTAAGTATTCTCACACTTCTCATCAAACTGTCTGTACTGGGCTATCTTGATTATCACTTCAAAAGTTTTTTTCTCTTACTTAATTGGCCTCTCAGAGTTGGTAAGACAACTCCCACCTGTTCATGCTCTCTGTAGGTGTTTATATATATCTCCTCAATATATGTTCCACTCTATATGCATCCGAAGAAGTGTGCTGTAGTCCACGAAAGCTTATGCTCTAATAAATTTGTTAGTCTCTAAGGTGCCACAAGTACTCCTGTTCTTTTTACCTTCCAGAAAGGCATCCAGCAATATTCACACAGCATCCATCACACCAATACTATTTTTGTCTGCATAACAGTGCTCAGTCCTGCAGCTTCTTGCACACATGAATAGTCCCACTGAAGTCAATGGGACTACTCATACAAGAAGAGCTTCAGGATTAGGTCCCTAAATTGCACATTAACCAGACTGGTATTTATTTATCTACAAATATCTTTAAAAAAACTAGAACTTTTAAGTGAAGACAGTTTCCATTCGTACTTACAGAAGCCGCACCTGGTGCCCCCTTCAAAGATGAATCCATTAGGGACCGCTCCATATCGGCGCAAATCCGAGAGCTTCCATTGCCCCATGACAGTGGGTGGAAGGTCTTTTACAAGGACTAGAATGTCATTGCAGAAGTGAAGAGTAGCCGGTCCACTCTCCAGCTTAGTGCCAGGTGCTACAGCAACATGAAACCTATGAACTTAGGGGGCAAAAAAAATACAAATAAATCAATTAATTATGGTAGCAAACAGAAAAAAAGGCAAGCATGTTTGTAACAGAAACCAGTTTATTTAATAGTACTGTGTAGACTGAGCCCTAGCTACTATGCCATTTGGATCTACCATTATCAGATAAGGAACTCAGAGCATTTTTTCCCCCTCTAATAGTTCTGGGTAGCACCCAGATAGCTTGGCAACGGCAGTAGGGTAGCCAGCCCTCCAGGATTGGCCTGGAGTCTCCAGGAATTAAAGATTAATCTTTAATTAAAGATTATGTCATGTGATTAAATCTCCAGGAATAAGTCCAACCAAAACTGGCAACCGATCAGTTGCACAGGTATTAGGCCAATTTAGCTTTTGGAGTAATGCATTCAGGCCGTAAGCCATAGATCAGCAACATGACCGACTAGAGACAGCTTTTCCCAAACATCCTTAAAGGGTGATACGTGTGACGTTGTGCAGTCTATATGGTTTTATAAAAACTTGATAATAAGTCAATATAATGTAACTGAGCTGGTTTTAGAGAAAATACGGTAATAAGTGAATGTAACGTAACTGGGATATGCTTCATGCAAAAGGTCTCTTGTAAGGTATCATTACAAAGCTTATAATCTACTGAGTATGATCATCTGATTTGTATAAATGTACCACTCTTGTATCTAAAACTAGAAATATAAAATGTAACTCTGAGGGCCTATTGTAATTGTGTAAAGTGTGGACCATTAATGATGGTTTGGAATCTTGATGACTCCCATTGTCTGCAGATGGCTGTATTTACCTGTGAGTCTTCCTGTATATGTGTGTGCTGGCAAGTGAGTAATGAAGTCTTGCAGTGACATGTGATCATGTCACCTGAACTGGAATCCATCTTTAACCTGGTGCTTTTCCAGTGAGGGGGGGTGGAAACCCAGAGAGACAAAGAGTTCCCGCCTTATGCAAAAGATATATAAAGGGGGGAAGAGAACAGAGAGAGAGAGGAGCCATCATGAAGAATCCCCTAGCTACCACCTGAGCTGCAACAAGAGCTGTACCAGGGGAAAGAATTGTGCCCAGGCCTGGAAGGTGTCCAGTCTGAGAAAAACTTACTGAAGCATCTCTGAGGGTGAGATTATCTGTATTCAGTTTGATTAGGCATAGATTTGCGCATTTTATTTTATTTTCCTTGGTGACTTACTTTGTTCTGTCTGTTACTACTTTGAACCACTTAAATCCTACTGTCTGTATTTAATAAAATCACTTTTTATTTAGTAATTTACTCAGAGTATGTATTAATACCTGGGGGAGCAAACAACTGTGCATATCTCTCTATCAGTGTTATAGAGGGCGAACAATTTATGAGTTTGCCCTGCATAAGCTTTATGCAGGGTAAAACGGATTTATCTGGGTTTAGACCCCATTGGGAGTTGGGCATCTGAGTGCTAAAGACAAGCACGCTACTGCGAGCTGTTTTCAGGTAAACTTGCAGCTTTGGGACAAGTGATTCAGACCCTGGGTCTGTGTCTGGAGCCAGACGGGAGTGTCTGGCTCAGCAAGACAGGGTGCTGGAGTCCTGAGCTGGCAGGGAAAACAGAAGCAGGGGTAGTCTTTGCACATCTGGTGGCAGCTCCCAAGGGGGTATCTGTGATCCAACCCGTCACAATACGTTCCTCAGTGGTTTTGTTTCCTACCCCTATTGTCTTGCCCGAATGATTCGCCTCATGTTTAACCATCAGGACCTGAGGACAAATATATTCATCCCCAGATAACTGAACTACAATAGGGAGTAGAATCATCCAGAATCTTGGCCACACTCTACCTCAATTCCATTGATTGCTCAACTCTTGGCTGCATATCCTCCCACCTCCTTTACCCTCCTTCTTCAAAATGAACCCTCCTCCGCCATGTCAGGCCTCCATAGGCACTTGCGTGGCTGCTGAAATCAGAGGGTGTGAATGGAGGGTCTCACTTTGACACTTCCTGCTCTCACCCTCCGGCCTGCTCTTTAGAAAGGAGCCACTGAGCGTTGACCCCTCTCTGGCTGTTCTGAGTTGCTCTGATGTTTCCTAGGCTGAAGGCGGGACTAGGAGCTGACTGAGCAGGAGGATACCCCAAGAACTAAATAGGGGTTCACTTTATGCAGGGGCTCTTACCCATCCTATTCTCCCAACAGTCACAGACTCTCCTCCCCACAGGTACTATCCATGTGGTTCAGTAGACAGGACAGCAGGCTAGGTTCTATTCCCAGCTATGCCACTGACTCACTGTCACCTTTGACAAGTCATCCCCAATCTCAGTGCCTTGGTTTCCCTACCTGTAGAATGGGGATAATGACACCTACCCATTTTTGTGAAGCACTTCCAGATCTATGGATGAAAGGCGCTGATTACTATTGTTATTGTTGTATCCCAGGAAGTTAGCTGATTCTCAGGTGACAGACACCTGGAAACGGACCAACTTCCTAAGGATTACCTTGATCTAAAGTATTACTACGTATTTAAAATGTATATTTATTTCCTCTGCATCACAGGCACACACTAAACCCAAAAGCTGCCTATTCATCACTAAAATCCACAGGATAGCACTAAAGAACCAATTCTTAGAACTATTCTTCCCTTCCCCTTGACTAGATTTTCTCACCTTTAAAATGTCAGGAGATTTAACAGCATCTGATCTTTGCTTCTCATATAAGTATTCTGCTGTATTCTAGCTAAAAAGCAACAAAGAGTCCTGTGGCACCTTAAAGACTAACAGATGTATTGGAGCATAAGCTTTCGTGGGTGAAGGCCCACTTCATCAGACGCATGTAATGGAAATTTCCAGAGGCAGGTATAAATATGCTGACAAGAATCAGTCTGGAAATAATGAGGTTAGTTCAATCAGGGAGAGTGAGGCCCTCTTCTAGCAGTTGAGGTGTGAACACCAATGGAGGAGAAACTGCTTTTGTAGTTGGCTAACCATTCACAGTCTTTGTTTAATCCTGATCTGATTGTGTCAAATTTGCAAATGAACTGAAGCTCAGCAGTTTCTCTTTGAAGTCTGGTCCTGAAGTTTTTTTGCTGTAAGATGGCTACACAATAGCAGATGTAAAGGTAGCCATCTTCTTTTGATAACTTCCCTAAGGTCCTAACAGAATTAGCCACAAAGTAATTCAAGAGAAATGTAAAAGGAAGCCAGAGAGAGAACTCACCTGGCCCCGAAACACTGCTGGGGAACAAATCTATGTTCAGGTGATGTTGCTTGTCCGCTGTGTGATTATGTAACACCACTTATTTAGAAAAATCCAATACACTACCAAGTGAAACCAAATCATCACTGATTATAGAATGTTCCTTGTTTAGTCTTACATCAACTTAGACATCCCTTGGAGGTTACTTCTGTTTGTACAAGATGGAGCTTTGTAAGTAGCCCTAGGTTAGAGGCTACCAGACTGTGAGCTTAGTGGTTCTGTTCCACCGCATCTAAATGATGAACAGGGTAACAAATGGTTGCAAACTCCAATGGCTGCATAAAGATCTGCAGCTAGAATTCCAGAATCACCCCTAAAATGTGCCAACTGCCAAGTCAACACCTAGATTTAAGCACCCCATTTGAGGAAAGTTTAGATCTGGATAGAAACTTTGTGGTATAAGCCCAGCTCTGATGTAGCTTTAGAAAGCAGCAGTTTTTCCTACCTGAAATGTAACCTTTTCAGTGTAGTCCCCAAATCTCCACTCCCACTCTACACAGAAATACAGAACCTACTCAGTTATACTTAGGATCCTTTGTTGAGATGTGTCTGCATTCCTTATTTCCTTTAACTTCACTATCCTTTCCCCTACCCTTAGTCCTTCTGTGACCTCCTGACATCTCTGCACCTGTAGGCTTACTCTCTCATTTTCCTCAGTTTTATAGTTGGCTCCCCTAATTCCCCTAATTCCACTGGATCCTCTAACCCTGACTCTCTTGCCTCTCTCTCCCACCATCCATCTCACTAACCCCCTCTGTATCTATTCACTCTGCAGAACACTTATGGAAGAAACCCTCTACTCCAACTTCACCCACTCCTCCTTCTGTTCTGCCATCTTCCTTGAAAAATAGCTCCACTTCTCCTCCCTAATGGCATTCCATACCTATAACCCCCAATGCTCATTTGCCACCTTTTACTGCCCCCTCAAGTCCTTAACCACCATCCTTAAATTCATAGATTCAAAGGCCAGAAGGGACCCCTCTGACCACGTAGTCTGACCTCCTGCATAACACAGGCCATATTACCTCCCCCTCAGCCCAGGAGCTTGTTGACTTCAAGGAGAAAATTGTCAGGTTCTCATGTGAGTTTCCTCCATCCCTTCCTAATATCCTTTCCTCCTTTACCTCAGTCAGACTCTGAGGTCTCTTGCTCACTGTCTGTTTCCAACTCCTCCACCCCACTCCTAGTTTTGCCCCATTGCATACAAGCACATTTTATTATCCCCATCTTCAAAGAACCAAACCCCAAACAACTACTGTCCCATTTTCCTGGTTTCCTTCACATCTAAACCGAATGGACGGTGTACATCCACTGCCTTACCTCCCTCTCCTCTAAATCCCTCCTGAATTGCCTCCTGTCTTGCTTCTGCACTCTGTGCTCCATTGAAACTGTTCTCCCCAAGAGCTCCAAAGAGCTTTTCCTGATCAAGTTTTACATATCCATTCAGTCCTTTCAATAAGCCCTGTCCTTCACTCTGCCAACTGTGCCAACCTTCACGCCTCTCCAGTTCTTTCCCCCACTCCTATCTCCATGCCTTCCACACTGCCCCCTATGCCTGAAACAACTTCTCTATCCTGATATAGTTGGTTCCCCCTACACCTCATTCAAGTCCTTCTTAAAGGCTCACTTATACCCCCCCCCCCCCCGGCACACAAACTTATATCACATGTTTTCCCCACCCCAACACTGCATTAGAGTGAGATCAGACAAACCAAACAAACCCTGCCAAGCTTGCACCCTCCTCCACCTTTCTCAGCGCATCTATTCTTATCTGCATTTGTCTTTTAGACCAGTGCTTCTCAAAGCCGGTCCACCGCTTGTGCAGGGAAAGCCCCTGGCAGTCCAGACCGGTTTGTTTACCTGCCGCGTCTGCAGGTTCGGCTGATCGCGGCTTCCACTGGCTGCGGTTCGCTGCTCCAGGCCAATGGCGGCTGCGGGAAGGGCGCCCAGCACATCCCTCTGCCCGCGCCGTTTCCTGCAGCCCCCATTGGCCTGGAGCTGTGAACCGCAGCCAGTGGAAGCCGCGATCAGCCGAACCTGCGGACGCGGCAGGTAAATAAACCGGCCTGGACCGCCAGAGGCTTTCCCTGCACAAGCGGCGGACCGGCTTTGAGAGGCACTGTTTTAGACCATAAGCTTCTCAGGGCAAGGGCTGTCTTTGTATAGTGACAAGCCCGTTGCCAACACTTAACAGGTGATAAACTATACATAAATAATAATGATGGTCAGTAATAATAAATATATGTCCTCATGCTTTACCAAACACTAAAAGCCAATTACCCTGGATTATCCCCATATAATAAATTCTCAGCCACTACAATGCATTTCAGAGCTACAGAACTGAAAATGAAGGACATGCTAGAATAAAGCTAAACATACAGGTGAGAATGGCATCTTTACTGTGAGATTCTCTCATTACATGTATTTGAGAGTGGATGTTCAGCAGCACTGCA
The DNA here is from genome assembly GCF_013100865.1 of Trachemys scripta elegans. NCBI lineage: Eukaryota > Metazoa > Chordata > Testudines > Emydidae > Trachemys > Trachemys scripta. Next base: position 119,405,349 of record NC_048302.1, read on the forward strand.
CATTATCTGGTCTTTTGGACAGAACTGGGGAGTGGGAGTCAGCCATTCCTGGGTTCTAATCATGGCTCTGCCACTCATAGTTTTTGTCCTCCCTGAGCACAAGGATTTGTCATGAATCCATGTGCTATAGACACAATTAAAAGCTAAAGCTGACAAACCCCTGACCTGAAGAGCTAGGACTAGAGCCCTGGCCTCTCAGCTCCAAAAACCACAAGCCTTTAATATCTGAGCCAAAGAAGATAGTAGAAGCACGTTGACAGTTATTACCTTACTCTCTCTGTGGCACACCTCTAGTGGGCAGTACACACACGTTACACTGCACGTGACAGCTGATCTAGAGCTCACAAGGAATGAGGCTCTTTGCTCCAAGGCCAGCGACAATCTCGGCCCTTTCAACTAAGGCTTTGTTTGTGTTCTTTCCAAAAGAGAAGAATGTGACAAGACAAAGGTTACCTTCCCCCAAACTGTACCGAATCCGTACATCCCATGCATACATAGTTTCCTTGTTGTCAAATCCCAGCATCACGACTTGAGATAGACAGATGATAGCAAGTGTGTGATTTAAGCCCTCATAGGAGAGCCCAGGATCCAGGCCACAGATGTCTTCTAAGGTCACGCTGCTCCTCTCCTTATGTCCTTTGGCTCGCTCAGATTTATCCTTGTACACCAACATGACTAAACAATCTGAAAGAAGCAGAGCTGTCAGAGAACCTGATGCGTAACGGAACACAATTCTCAGTACTCAACTTGAGAAAACACTTTTGGCAACTGTGCCATAGGCTGGCTCAATTCAGTTTTCATTCTGTGGAGACTACTGAAAAAAATTGTAAGAAGTGAATATTCTCCAGGCTGTTTTTAAGGTGACTTAAGATAAGACAGGGAAGAATACTTTTTACAGATGAATGTGTCTCTCTGGAATTCTGCCTTTCAGCTTTATTTCCTGTCAAAACTATGCTTAAATCATGATTTTTAAAGTTATAATCTTACTTTTATAATGATGAACAAGAGTAAAGAATCTCTTCTGGATAATGCCAATAATGGATCAGGTAGAGAATCACTTAAATCTATGCCCTCTCATTTTTAGCTAGCATTCACACTCATATTTCCTTTCTTAGAATTCACTGTGTTCTGAAGTGTAGTATTTGATGTAGGGCCCAAATCCTGCAATTCCCTGTGTGTGAATGGACTGCTGAGCCTGGGCAGAGCCCCAGTGACTTCAGGGGGCACCGTGCAGGCACATCAGTCCCCTCTTGCACAAGAAGTTGCAAGGTTTGGGCTTAAATTGTATAAGTCAACATTTGATGCTTTATGTTCAATTTCTTTTTATTCATGGTGTCTGTGTGAGCCCCTGTAGGATGTGTCCAGGACTTGAATTATTTGCTTAAGATTTGACATTTCTGTTTTTATTTTGATGCTATTATACTGTTGGTATTCTTTTGATAACAGTAATTGTTACACTTTTTAAATTATGTTTTAAAATCTAGTCTCACTGTAAGTTCCATCATTATGACGGTCTTCCTCATCTCAGGCTATGCAGTGGTGCGACAGACTGTATACCCCTGTATTCACCCCTTGCGCACTACTGTAATAATCTTTGTATAAAGTATGCCTTGTGAGGTATCATTTGAAAACTTAATTTGCTGGTCATTACAGTCCTGGTAAAATATCTCTAGCAACACTCTATGTAAAGTTACAAGATTCCACTGTATGATGTTACTAAAACATATTCCAAGTCTGGGGAGTGGTCAAACCAATTCCTCAGAGACAAAAGGTGAGCTGATGCCTCAGGCCAGGTGTAAACAAGATCAATGGGCCATTACTTACTAAGGGTACGTCCAGACTACCTGCCGGATCGGCGGGTGAGGATTGATATATCGCATCTCGTCTAGACGCAATATATCGATCCCCAAACGCGCTCCCATCGACTCCAGAACTCCACCAGGGCAAGCGGCGGTAGCGGAGTCGACGGGGGAGCCGCAGATGTCGATCCCGCGCCATGAGGATGGGAGGTAAGTCGAAATAAGATACATCGACTTCAGCTATGCTATTCCTGTAGCTGAAGTTGTGTATCTTACATCAACCCCCGCACACACACACACACAGTGTAGACCAGGCCTAAATGGCCATTCTTTAGCAGGAAAGGGGACTTGGGCGAAAAATCTACATTTTAGCAAAGAAACAGCATAGTATTCCCGTCCACATAAACTTTTTGTCTCCTGAATCTCAGCTGGAGATGCTTCTCAAAGGAGGAAGAGGACTATAAAAAGAAAGGGGAGACATCCAAAGAGCACCCCTCCCTCTGTCCATTGAGTCACTGCACAAGAAGGAACAAAGGAAGCAGCTGTTAAACAGAAGAAGGGGTCCTGGCCTAACAAGTTTGGCCAGTAAGACTGTTGAGAGCATGTGGTGGGGAAAACGTTTACTTTGAATTTAACATTGTTTGTTAAGTTAGGTATTAGTTGTGTTTTATCTTTATTTTTCTTGTAACTATTTCTGATTTGTATGCCTCATTAATTGTAGTCACTTAAAATTCAGCTCTTTGTCGTTTTATCTAAACCAGAGTGTTTGAATTGAAGAGTTTGGGAAACTCCATTTGGGATAACAGGATTTGTGCATATCATTTGTATTATGTGAGCTTGTACTGTCCAGGAGAGAGCTGGGCAACACAAGACATACATTTCTGGGGAAATATCTGGGACTGGGGAGTGTGTTGCAGTATAGTTCAGGCTGGTAAAAACCAGGGTGCGACTGGCAGGCCTCAAGTGCACACAGACATAGCCTCTAGCAGTGGAATGGCCAGCTGTGATTGGAGCTGGAACAGGAACAAGCATGGTCAGGAGCATACACCAGAGCTACCAGGCAGCAGGGCCTATCCCTGACAACTTAGTGCCATTGAGTGGCTGCTTTCATTAGGAGCCTACCTACCTAGCTTGGGGTCACCTGATTAGACCCCAGTTTGTGGATTCACTGGACCCTTAGGACTCCCAGGTAATTACGTCTGATGACTCATCAGACTTAGGCTCACGGATGACTCATCACACAAAGGCATCAACACCTTGCAGGGCTAACCTCTTCAGATCACTGCGGTAATTTACAGTGTGCAAGTGGGCAGCCCCACGGACATCAAGGGAGCTTTTTGTAGGCACATCAGCCCATCTATGCACTGTAAAGTGCAGATCCAGGGCCTAAGTCAACTGAAATTCATGACCCTAGGATTAACACACACGAATGTACACATTTTGTATACGTTATAGACATGCATACGGTTTTCCATGTGCTTCATGTCATAACCAGCAATTTCCTTAATTTCCTAAAATTAAGGTACTAAATATTAAAAGAGCTAGTGCTGACATCAGTAGTAAAAGTAGTACATCTTTGTGATGCTCTAAATTTAATGAAAAACATGTTTTTAACTTGATAGTGTAAAAAACCCCTACAACATTCCTTATCTATGTTACAAATAACACCACTATTGCCAACTCCATGCAGTCAAAATTCATGAATTAGGCCCCCAAACATGAAATTTTAAATATAACAGATTTGGGGTTCTTTTTGTTTGCTTTCTGGTTTCTGAAATTTTAGGCTATACTTGAGGAACACTTCCAAGCTTTTTCTCCACAACCATGAAATATACTTTAAAAAAGAAAAAGAAAATGAAAAAGAAAGAATGAGACATAATCATATGATTCCAGGAGCTACAGGTTCAAGAAAAATACCCAATATGATAAATCTCACAATAAAAACCAAAAAGTGAGCAAGACTGTAACACCATCGTTCATTAAAATGAAAAGGATTCTTTTTTTACAATTTTTTTTTTACTTTTCACTACTTATGAGATTCAAATTGTCACTCCCCGGTTTCTCAGACTAAATTTCCATTGACTTCATTAGGAATGTTGCCTGAGTGAGGGCTGCAAACTTAGGACAATATCATTCATTTATTATTTGCATTTCTTTCAGCTTTGACAGTGAAAACAGATGAGCCAGTAGTAACCTCTTTGTTCATGATCAGCGTCACTCTTTTTGAGTTCTAGCAGAACACTGCAGTGTTTGAATTATAGACACTTCAGGGGGATATTTCTTTGTTTTAAAAAAAATCCAGTGGATCTTCTTTAATATCATAGAAACATTTGTTTTGGTTTTAAATTTTGTAAATTCTTCAGGTTTACAAAATGTAAAATTGGCAACAGTTTGTCCCAACAGTCTCTGGTGTGGAAATGGAAACAAACCCCAATCCTACAACCCAATTCTCATGGGCAGACTCCTAAGCCTGCTTGCAGTCCTGTTGACCCCTATGTGACATTAGTTCCAGGGTTAAAAGTGTCCAGGGTTTGTCTGCGCTATCAGAATGCAAGATGGGGGCCACCGTTATTAAGAAATATTATAGTTGCCATGTTGTCAACTTTTATTATTTGTTGCAGATGTTGCAGCCTGGACAGGAGCTCAGACTCTGAAGCTGGGCAGAGCCTCCAGAGCCTGAGCTGAAAATGCCATCAAGACTAAACACGGTAAAAGAGACAGTGAGAGACAAAAAGACATCTTTTAAAATTGGAAGTCAAATGCTACTGGAGAAAACAGAAAGGAGCATAAATTCTGGCAAGTTAAATGTAGAAGTATAATTAAGCAGCCCAAAAATAAATTTGAAGAACAATTAGCAAAAGAGTCAAAATCTAACACCAAAAAAATAGTAAGTACATAAGAAGCAGGGGCTACTGAATGATCGAGGTGCTAAAGCAGCACTCAAGGAAGACAAGGTTGTTGCAAAGAAGCTAAATGAATTATTTGCATCAGATTCTCATGCCTCCCTCAGCCATTCTTTTTAGGTGACAAATTGAGGACCTGTCCCTGGTTTAGGGATCTATAGAGGACATTTGGGAACAAACTGATAAAGTGAACAGCAATAAAACACCAGGACCAAATGGTATTCACCCGAGTTCTGCAGTTTCATATTTGAATTCCTTCAGAACCACTATGATATGTAACCTATCACCCAAATCAGCCTCTGTACCAGATGACTAGAGAATAGCTAATGTAATGCTGATTTTTAAAAAAGCCTCCAGAGGCTATACTGGCAATTACAGACCAGTAAGCCTTAACTTCAGTACCAGGCAAATTAGTTGAAACAATAGTAAAGAACAGCATGATCAGAGACATAGATGAACACAGTATGTTGGGGAAGAGTCAATACTGCTCTAGTAAAGGAAATCATTCCTCACCAATCTACTAGAATTCTTTGAGGGGGTCATAAGTATGTGGACACGGGTGATCTGTTTGATGGAGTGTACTTGGACTTTCAGAAAACCTTCGGCAAGGTCCCTCACCAAAGCTCTTAAAAGTAAACAGTCATGAGACAAGGAAGGAAGGTTCTCTCATGGATCCGTGACTGATTAAAAGATCGGAAATTGGATAGGAATAAAGGATCAGTTTTCACAGTGGAGAGAGGTGAATAGCAGGGGTCACCCAAGAATCTGTACTGGGACCTGTACTGTTCAACATAGTCATAAATGATCTGGAAAAAAGGATAAACAGTGAGGTGGCAAGGTTTGCAGACAATACTAAGTCACTCAAGATAGTTAACTTCAAAGCAGACTGTGAAGAGTTACAAAGGGATCTCACAAAACTGGGTGAGTGGGCAACAAAATGGCAGGTGAAATTCAATATTGAAGAGTGCAAAGTAATGCACACTGGAAAAATATAATCCCAATTATACATACAAAATGATAGGGTCTAAATTAGCTGTTACCACTAAAGAAAGAGATCTTGGAGTCATCACAGATAGTTCACTCATCTGCTCAGTGTGCATGGGCAATCAAAAAAAGCTAACAGAATGTTAGGTACCATTTGGAAGGGGATTGATAATAAGACAGAAAATATCATAGTGCCACCATATAAATCCACGGCAAACCCACACCTTGAATACTGTGTGTAGTTCTGATCATTCCATCTCAAAAAGATATTAGAATTGGAAAAAGTACAGAGAAGGCAACAAAAATGGTATGGGGTATGGAACAGCTTCTATATGAGCAGAGATTAAAAAGACTGGACCTGTTCAGCTTGGAAAAGGGACAACTGAGGGGAGGTATGATAAGGTCTATAAAATCATGAATGGTGTGGAGAAAGTGAATAAGGAAGTGCTATTTATCCCTTCACATAACACATAAACCGGGGTCCCCAATTAAATTAATAGGCAGGAGGTTTAAAATAAACATAAGGAAGTACTTCTTCACACAACGCAGAGTCAACCTGTGGAACTCATTGCCAGGGGATGTTATGAAGGCCAAAAGTGTAACTGGGTTCAAAAAACTGGCACTGGTCATTGTCGGAAGACAGGATACGGGACTAGATTTACATTGGTCTGAACTCGTATGGCTGTTCTTATGTTCATTAGAACATATCGAACCATAAATGAAATTCTTACAGTAGTTGACAACTTAGTCAAATACGAAATAGTGTGGTCTACACTGCCAAATTGTTCATCTCAGATCAGGTTTCCTAGCTGAATGCTTCACAGTAGCTACTGTTGCATAATCATTCTGTGTTGCACCTTTGGTTTTCAATATTTGGTTTTGTCACCTTTTGTTTTAACCTCTTCCTAAAGATGTTTTAATAGACAACATCTATACAACAAAATGAAACATCACAATCTCAAGGTCTCACTGGAGGAGTGCATTTCACAAACATATCGGGATCCACAAGGAAGATTAGTGCAGCTTACCACCTCCTTTGTCCTTGATACAGAAATGCACCCCAGCCCCATCCACAGGGTGCAGATTCCCTTCCCAGCAGGCTGTGCTGTCTCTTAAGTGAAATAAATGGATAATCTCAAGCAGGGATCTTTAGATTTAACTTCCATAGCTCACACTTACTTCCAAGCGAAACAACAGGAGCTGCATGTGCTCGTTTTTTATGAATGTTAGGTGTGGCGCTCTGACGCCTGGCAACTTGCCATTAGAGGGCTCAGTTGGGCAAAGAATGGGCATCCCTCCAAAGAGGTGAAAAACAGCTGAAAAAACTACATTGTACATTAACTAACAGACATTTTGGATTGCATTCTTGCACCTGTTAGCAGAAACAGCTGCAAATGCAAAATTTAAGAGCTTTACCGTATAACTGTCTAAAGAAATTAAAACTAAAAACACATCAAAGAAAGGGCACCCTGGTTTATGGACATTCAACAATCACGGTCTATTTTAAATAATAAAAATAATACATTTTAAAGTGTAGAATTAGCATTCATGTTTTGTTGTTCTGCCACTTTCTGAAGAATCTAGTTTCCTACTTTGAGTACCTAAAGTCAGGAACCTAAGTTCATATTCGGAAGCCTAAACATTAGCTTTATGAACAACAGACTTTGGATGCTAAATAGAGATGTAGGTGATTTAATCAGCATGTAAATATTAATAAAAACAAGAATTTAGGTTACTAAAATAATGATACAGGTACCTAACTTTAGGCACGTACATGTGAAAAATGAACCCTAAAGAAGATAAAAGTATAAACTTGAGTCCAAAGCAAACAAATAGTTCATGGTGATTCCAAAATCAGCTTTCAGGTAATGCAGGCTCACATACATATGTGCATTCCATGTGACACTGAAAATATTTCCAGATTTGACAATATAACAGCACAGTACTGACCTAGCTTTTCAACTAAATGATTTTCAAACGGCCCTAATAAGTTTACTAACAATTCAGGAACCACCCCTTCCACCAGCGAAAAAAGCCACTTACAAAGTGGTCAGATATTACAAGAGAGGAGCCCAGATTAGATGGAGCAAACAACCCAGGGGCTAAGAGTCCTGTGGCATCTTATAGACTAACAGATGTATTGGAGCATAAGCTTTTGTGGGTGAATGCCCACTTCTAAAGCTTATGCTCCAATACATCTGTTAGTCTATAACAGGGCCTGGCAACCTTTCAGAAGTGGTGTGCTGAGTCTTCATCTATTAACTCTGATTTAAGGTTTCACGTGCCAGTAATACATGTTAACGTTTTTAGAATGTCTCTTTCTATAAGTCTATAATATATAACTAAACTATTGTTGTATGTAAAGTAAATAAGGTTTTTAAAATGTTTAAGAAGCTTCATTTAAAATTAAATTAAAATGCAGAGCTCCTCCCCGGACTGGTGGCCAGGACCTGGGCAGTGTGAGTGCCACTGAAAATCAGGGTCCCATAGGTAGCCTACCCCGGTCTATAAGGTGCCACAGGACTCTTTGTTGCTTTTTACAGATCCAGACTAACACAGCTACCCCTCTGATACTTAACCCAGTGCTGTTGAACAGGGAACAGCAAGGCTCCACCAGAGTTTGAGCAAAAGGGGTAGCAAGCAGCCCCGAATACATGAGATGTGTGAACTTGAAAAGAAATCGAGTCCTGCGCTGCCGCACCAGGACCCAGCAGTGACCCCCAAGAGGGTAAAGCGAGCCAGCCAGACCTCGAGGGAGGAATCATGAAGCTCTCCAGGTCTCCGCACTAGCCCGGTGCTTTCCCATGCTCTCTTTCGATTACACTTTGGGGCGCCTTCCATATCCTCTTGCTATTTCTAGCTGCTTGGCCCTTGCCAAGTGACGGGCTAATAGAAAAGGAGGGAAGAAGGAGAAACCAGCCCAGCCCACTGTCTGGGGAGGTGCTGCTAAGCGGGGGTGCGGGGAGAGTTTAATCTCCTCACCACCACCACCCCACTCCCGCGGCCCAGGGGGACGAGCTCCCAGGTCGGTCTCCTCTGCCAGGAGCCCGGGGGAGGGGGATTTGTCTCCCACTCCCCGCCCGTGCGAAGCGCACAGGCCGCCGCGGCTGCACTTACCTGCTACCGGGGAGGGTTTGCGCAGCACCAGCCACCTATTCTTCCACTGCAGAGAAACAAGGAGACATCAGAGTTAGCCCGGGGCCAGCTCTCCCCTCCCCCGCCAGCCAAGCAGCGCCCGGGGCTAAGCGCCCTCCGGGGGTGGGGAGAGAGGGGGCAGTCCCGGGGGGGCTCCCCCTCCCCCTCCCCTGCAAGCACAAAGCCGCGGGAAGGTGCAAAGCGGCGACCTTTTTTCCATCTCTCAATTTGACATGACCCTCCACCACCACGGAATCCGTCATCTTCAGTCATGATTCCGGAGCCAGACAGCTGCTCCCGGCGGCGCGGCGCGGCGCGGCGCTTGCTCGCTCCCGGGGCCGGGGCCGCGGGGTCACTTTCAAAATAGCTTTATTAGCTCGCGGCTGCACGCGGACAGCCGGCCGGGGGGGGGCGGGGGCTGCGCCAGCCGGAGCCACGCGCGCCCTGCGGCGGCACGGCCGAGCCAATGCACCCCCCCATCCCGAGCCGGGGCGGCTGTCTGCGCTCTGGCCGGGCTGGGACAAGTGGTTAGACACGGTGTGAAAGATCCCCCTTTTCCCTCGCCTGTGTGAGCAGGCGGCAAATACTCACATGGGCACAGCCCTGAACTTTGGGAGAGGCGCTTGGCTGTGAAATGGGGGTGACCAAATAGCAACTGTGAAAAAACGGGACAGGGGATGGGGGGTAATAGGCGCCTAGATAAGAAAAAGTCCCCAAAAAACAGGACTGTCCCTATAAAAATGGGACATCTGGTCACCCTAGTATAATGGGCCAGGGTGAAACACTGGATCCCCACCCACCCTAAGGCAACTTAGCTGCTGATCCAGGGGATGAAGCGGCGCCCTGGTCCCAACGCCCCGGAGGAACCCTGGGAACTGGGTTTGGACCCTGATCTAACCAAGGGCTGAGCTCCAGGCATGGCTTCAAGCACTCGCGTAGGCCTGTGAAAGGCCAGCAGGAGAATTCGGGTGTTCAGTATTGGGCACGTGCTTAATGTGCTGGGCCAAAACCATGGCACTGAACTCTGCCATTTAGAGTCATCTCTACCTTTCTTTCTTTTTTTCTTTAATGCTATCACGTTCTATTTCTCTCGCACCAAGATACTCACCATGACACCATTCCCAAACACCTCCGGGGGGGGGGCTTTGCTTTCGTTGCCCAGTAGTAAATATCCCAGTCGTTGCTGGGCTCGTTGATCAGACAGTCATGGAGGTTCAGCTGCCGCTCGATCATGCTGTTCAGATTCTCCTTTGCAAAGAGGCTGAGCAGCAGGCAGTTCTCCAGCATGGCTCGCTTCCTGCTCTCGAACAGGCTCTTTTGGCCTGCAGGGGCTCGCTGGGGCGCTCCTGCCAGGGGGGCAAGGGGATCTCCAGCAGGTCCTTCTGCGAGTCGGCCGGGGAGCTCCCCCCGATAGCCGCATCGGGCAGGGAGCGAGGTCAGGCGGGGGGCACACAGAGCCCGTCGGGAGAGAGACAGGAACCAAAGCCCCATCGCCGTCACCATCCCGCTTCCTGGGCCTGGCTGCTCTATTCCGGCCTCCCACACTCTCTCATCTTTTCATAGGCAGGAAGACAAGAGTCGGGATTAAGACATAAATACTTACTTCGTTATCCTATGAAACGTGAGCAATGCTCCCTACTGCCACTCTAGCTCCATCCCCTTAGATTGGAATTTGGGCACATTCGTTCCATTAGAAACCGAAATATTCTGTGCTTCATCTCAACCCAGAAGTGAATTTTCCCAAAAAGTCTGAGCTAACCGTGTATGCAGTGCCATTGAGGTACATGGCAGTACACAATTGCTCTACATGTTTATTATTTATACTGGAGGAGATTTCCCAAGGCACAAAGGGCAGTTGGGAAATGAAGGGGAGTTAAGCAGTTAATTGTCTTGTGTGTCTCCGCACTCACTCACAGTGCCCAAAAGTGTGCTAGGTGCTTTACATTCAAAGACTAAGGGCAGGTCTTCACTACGGGGGGGGGGGGGGAGTCGATTTAATATACGCAAATAGCGTAGCTGAATTCGACCTATCGGAGCCGACTTACCCCACGGTGAGGACGGCGGCAAAATCGACCTCCGCGGCTCCCCGTCGATGGCGCTTACTCCCACCTCCGCTGGTGGAGTAAGAGCGTAGATTCGGGGATCAATTGTCGCGTCCCGACAAAACGCGATAATTTGATCCCCGAGAGATCGATTTCTACCCGCCGATTCAGGCGGGTAGTGTAGACCTAGCCTAAGACAGATCTGTGCCTGGAAGAGTTTACGGTGCCAAGCCTCTCTCTTGCAATCCAGTGCACAGATCCATTATAATCAATGGGGCACTGCACAGGTGCAAGGATCCACACCTCATACAGATCCTGTTGCAGGACTGAGGGCTATATGAACAAAAGGTAAATCATATCAAACAGAAGTTCTCCTCTCCCTTGGAGGAATATACAGCCCAGGGTGCTATAGTTTGACTACTTACAAGAGGAATTAGCTGCCACCAGATTAGTGGAAAACTGCAACAATAAACATCCCTCCGTTATAAAATAATGCCAAATTTCTCTTTTTTAAAATGTATTTAACATAATATAAAAGCTCTATCACAAAATACTTTCTGGAAACTCCACTCAAGACCGCCTCAAAGATGATATAAGACAAGATGCTGATTACTTGAGATGAATAATTTTTTTTTTTCTTTTCAAAAGGGACTGCCCAAGATAATGAAGTGGAACAGTCCCACTTAATTTTAACCCCTAGCTGATAGAATAAATAAAATTGGTTATGTATTTGACTGCCTTAGATTTACATAATTAAACAATGAATTAATTAGAGTCGATCATTCTAAAAATATTTCCTACCAGAGTTTTAATTTGGTGGTAACTAATTCCATCTTTTGAATTTCTTTGAGCTTCTGTAGCCACATCACAGTAGACTTTTCTTACAATGGCATAATAGAATATTCTGGTTTTAGCTGGTATCATTAGATGCTTAAATGTATTTATTTCCTTTGAATTAGTCACTTTGGATGAGATGTCTCCTGATACATAATAAAGGAGATTTTATTAAATTGTGCATGACATGTGCTTTGTATTTTATTAGCGACTTGTTTTTATTAACTGGCTTTTTCCTTTAGCTCAATTTCTAGCTAAAAGCATCTTTAATTTGAGCATAAATATAGGATGGGATTTCTCTCTCCAGTCAGATAATCCCTCATCTGTAAATATACGGGAATGGTGAAGTATGAGGCATAATTAAAATTTCCATCTAAACAAATTTCTAAGTTAGGCTTAGATCCTCAAAGTTATGTCGGCACCTAATTCCTTGATCAAGGGTATAAACCCAACAAAAATCTACAAGGTGCTATGAGTCCCTTTCGGATGCATTGTGAACAACATTCTCATCAGAATGAGAATCTGGAGGCAGACCATTCTCAGTGGAGTCTTTTGTCCTCTGGATTTTGCTTCTCCTGCTAATATTACAACATTCTAGTTTGTTGACCTTCAGGTCACAGTGCAGGGATTATCTATTCACCTGGGGGGCAGATCCACAGCTTGATTAAATTGTCAGAGCTCCAGTAAAGTGAATGGCACTATGGCAATTTTCACCAGCTGAGAGGAGCTGCTCCTCAGGCCTTTGTTTGAAAGAGGTAGGTTGAGTGGATTAAGTTTCATTTCCTTTAGAATTGACTTTTTGTCCATGCTGTTACTGTTATAAATAGGTCCAGATGCCTCAGTGAGCGGTTTTAAAAGGAAATTATAAGGTCAGTAACTAAAAAAAAAAAAAAAAAAGCTGTCATCAGCACCAAACTCCAAAACCCACAGCCAGCCCGTTCCTTCACCCTCCCCAAAACTGAGTGAAGATTGAATGGCTGCGTACATGTCGCCAGACATCCAAATAAAAATATGTACAGCTTAGATGGATATTAATTTTAAAGTGAAATTGAGTCCATAGAACAGATGCAGTACAGTTCAGGGAGTGTTAAAATTTCCCACACTCTATCCCACTAATGGATTTCAACAAACCCTATTCCAGAGGCACTATCTCTGGAGATGAGTGGTATAGTTTGCCTTCATGCTAATTCAGTCCTTGTGGTCCAGCAGCATGGTAATAGTGGGTCTCATTACATGGACACATTCTTTTCACACAGGCTATCAAGCCATCATCATACTGGAATTGATCAGAGATTGGACATGTCCAGACCCCCAGACCCAAACAATTCTCTATTTTAGGCAGGTTTGGGATCCAAATTCATATCAGGATCTGAATTTTCAAACCCCATTAGTGGGTCAGGCAGGCCAAACTTGGATCTGAATATGCATGACTTTGCAGAGATCAGAATTGAGACCAAGATCTAAATTTGGTGGCTTGGCCTCATTGGAAGTAAAACATTTTGACTGCTAGAAACTTGTGTGGATTTGAAAAATGTGTATAAAAGTAAAAAAGCCACTGGGTGAAATTCACCCTTGTGCAGAAGTCGAGCACACCATTATGCATTGCTGAAACTTAAGCATGGGGTTTGTACTAGCTTTCTGCACAGGCATGATTTCATCCTCTATCTTTTACCAGTCCCCTGAACCATCAAGCTCCCCTTGATTTTAATTTATATGTTTAAAATAATAAAGTACCAACAAAAACAGACTTTTATTGTTATTGTTTTATTGTTATCCTCTATTGTTATATTTTTATTCAATAATTCACATCACTTATCTTGTTTATTAACATTTGCATTTTCTTTATACTTTTAGAAACGTATTTCTTCTTTTTTTATACAAAGTCTATCTTTGTAATTTTAAAAATCATTTGCTGCATCTAAAAATCCCTGTGGTTTATGATACTGCCAGAACCATCAAATGGAATCAATTATTTTAATGGTATAAAATATAGGTGTACCCAATCACCATTTTAAAGTTTCAGATATTTTAAAACAATTTTTGAAAATATTTAATAGTATAGTAAAAGCCTCTTAAAAACTCTTCAATTCAATATTTGAATAAGATCATCTGAACTAAAATTCCAGGACTTCATGTAACTGACATGTTTAGAAGCTCTATTTTTAAAAAGCCATAATCTACCATTCTGATGACAAGTCAGAGATTATGGCTTTCTGATGTCAAATCAATGCAGTTTGACTTTTTGTTAGGGTGACAGAGTATGCAATCATTGCCACCATCTGTGTTATCGATGGTTCCATTGGACGGTAACCTATATAACATGACATGTAATCAATAAATCTCCAAGAAAAATTATTTGTGACTCACTACTACCTATCTGTTCTTTTTTATAATATATGGGACCCATATTTTTTAAGTTCCAAAACAATTACAATATTTATTAATACAATAATGTGAGACATCATTAAAACAAGAAAAAGCCAAAAGGCAATTAATCACTCTTCAATGGTTGTTGAAGTGATGTGTTTACACTACAACTCTCAGCATGAGCAGCAACTGATGTGGTCTCAGAAAGGTCCGAGTCAATCACTCTGAAATGTTTTTTTAAATAGTAAATGTAGCACTTTGGGGAAGTGTTGGACTGAGCACACTGGAAAATTAAGGTCCTGACTCAGCAAAGCACTGAAGTCCGTATGTTCTTAATTTTAGGCACATCCTTAAATCCACCCCTATTCAGCAAAGAATGTACTTAACTTTAAGTACTTTGCTGATTCATGGCCCAAGACCTCTATTTTTCCATAGAACTGGTTTGGCACAGGCAGCTGCGGTGCACATTTTCCTGTAATGCTCTGCCAACGTGTCTCAACATTGACCTGCAGGGAACACCTGTAAGGGCGTGAGAGTATTTCAGTCTCCATGGTCATTCACTTCTTGAACTCTGTGCTAGGCTTAGCAACAAGGATGCCAGTTTTGAGGGTGAGTTTTGTGATGTGGCCAACCCTCCACCAGGGACTGGCTGGAGACCACCAACTAACTCATTTCACCAGAGGTGCTGACTTTAGGATTTTCCCAAGGGTGCTGGACTCCTGCTCCGACCTAGACCCTGCTCTCACTCCGTCCCCTTCCCCAAGCCCTCACCCCACCTCTTCCCACGCCCACTCCACCCCTCCCCTGAGTGTGCCCCACCCTCACTCCTCCTCCTCCCCCCACTGCCTCCTGCTCACCACAGAACGGCTGATGACGGCGGGCGGGAGGCGCTAGAAGGAAGGGGGAGGAACTGATCAGTGGGACTGCCAGTGGGTGCTGGGGACTGCCAGTGGGTGCTGAGCACTCACTATTTTTTTCCCCATGGGTTCTCCAGCCCCAGAGCACCCATGGAGTCAGCACCTTTGCATTTCACACAGATCAGGAAGCAGGCACCAGATAGCCATGAGTTTTGGTACATACCAGCTTGAGATATATATTCCAACTAATGACGTAAACGTGAAAAGCTCTGCATCTCATTATTGGAGCCATTCAGTGCCCTCAAATTCAAAATCAAAAGATACAGTTTACTGACATCAGATCAATTTTAATGGTACAGCTAAGAATTGCTAAGAATTATTGGCCATACATATGTTACTCTAGGATATAATGTTCATACAACGTGCGTGGCAACAGTAACATACGGAAGTTCTGCTATTTGTTTTTGGGGAGAGATTAGCTTATTTATCCAGTCCACATATTTGGTCACTCGGGTATAAACTCCAGGTTTGTTGGCCCTGCCGCATCCATCTCCCCAGCTGATAATCCCATAGAGGTAAGATATTTCATTTTTTTCACAGGCCAGAGATCCACCAGAATCACCCTGTGTTAAAATTAAGGAAAGATAATCTTAATTTGCTAATCTTGTTACAAAACAATCTTTAAGATAATCAGTTAATCAGTTTAATCAGTTAATTTAATCAGTCCCAAAAGGTGACTCATTTGAGAGAATGAAAGATTAGGTTTCTCTTACTCTATACAATAAGACAATATTTTTTACAAGGAAAATGTTTTCATTTTACTAAACTGTGCATTGAGCACTCAGATGGTATGGCAGTGAGTGCTAAATAAATGTTGATTTTAAAAAGTAATAAGAAACTGTATAATACGGATTTAGTAAATATCTGTGCTTCTATGAAAGACAGATTAAGACACCATTAAAATATAAACCCCAGTTGTAAAAATTGTGAATTGTGATATGGAACTTTTCCCGTAATGACCAGAAGAGTAGGGTGGGATTGTCAAAAATACACAGCAATGAATGCTTTTGAAACCCCACCATTAAGTCTCAAGTGACTGATGCTCTTCCCATTGAAGACAATGGAAGTTATGCCATGAGTTTCAATGAGAGCAGGCTCAGGTTAACAATTTTCATATGGCCTCCATTACAACCACATTCATGGACACAACTGAGGTATTTGTCATGCAAATCATGTAGTTAGGCATGTATACAATGTACACACCCAGATGTGTGATTTTGAAATTCTACATGGCAATGCCTGGAAATTTTGCATGCACTATAATTGCGGCTATTTAAAAATTTGGCCCTGAATATCGATGTTTTCATTACAATTGTAACCACAAGTATCTTTGGACCTGAAAACATTCAACCTGTCAAATACACAAGGCCAAATTCATGCCTGCTTTGACACTACACCAGTGTGAAATTGGTACATCATGATGTATGCAAGCTTTGCAATCATCTAGCAAGGGCATTCATTTTTTTAAAGGAAAAGAAAACTTCACACATTTCTATTCTTAAGGCTGAAAATAAAATCTTGTTAGCAGCACTGGTGAAAGGAACCACTATTCCTTAAGTACCTGAAACCTAGTGTAAAAAATTAAAAATATATTTTTCCCATAAAAAAATTTCTCTGAGATCAAAGGAGAAAGAAAAAGGTTTTATGCATTTACATCAAAATGTTTCTATGAGCAGCAGAATGAAGTTTGAGCTCTCCAAAGATTAATTTACTTCTCAGCACCTTGTTCATTACTCTTTACAAATAATAAATGTCATTTATAGCTTATTGTGTATCAATGCACCGATGTAAAAAAACCCACATTTTCTTTCCATGAAAATCTCTTAAAATCAAGCAGAACATGTCTGTCTAATCTCTTACTTTAGAAGTCCTAAAAGATACCAACTTGATAAAAAAAACAACCTCTCTCATATAAAAATCAAACGTTAACTAGTAATAAGAAGTTACCACTATTTCTACTTAGGCCCTACACGAGTCTGTATTGTAAAGCAAATAAGGGGAAATAAGTGATTGATTTATTGATAAAGATTTCAAGCCGTGAATGCAGCACAGCAGCAAAATCTGTAGCTCTAAATGTTCCCAGCCTCTGGTAAGCAAGTTGCCAACTGCTCTCCAAAACAGTGTCCCAAAGCGCTGACAACCTGCTCCATCAAAATGAACCAATTAAAACAAAATCTGATGGTCTGTGTAGAAATAATCCCTTTAATTTTAAAGACATATTAATCTGTTGCAATAACAAGTCTATACTCTCACCCAGAGCCAAAATGAGAAGCAAAATAGGGGAAAAAATCATAAATATGATGGTTTAAAGCTTTTTTAATACTGTAATATCTCTTACGCACACACTCCCATCCCCAGTCAATTCCATAGCATTACCTGGCAGGCATCTGATTTGCTATCAAAGTAACCAGCACAGAACATGTATTCACTAACTTCATCTCCATAAACTTCAGGGCTTCTGCACTTATGCTCAGGAACAATGGGAACCAATGTTTCTTGCAAAACGTTAGAATAGTTGGATGCATCTTTAAAAAAAAAAACGTCAAAAAATTAATTCCTTTTAGCTGTGGAGTAGTTTATCAGGGAAGCATGCTGCACCATACAAGTTTAAGAGCTATTGAGTGTTTTGACCAAACTCAATGGTTCTCAAACTTGTTTATATTGTGAACCTTTTCTGAAGATAGTGATTACTATGGTGGACCACATGGTTCCCTAACCTCTCAGACAGGATTCCATATCTTCCCTTTGGCAATCAGAGTACTTAGCTATGCGACAAAGTAATAGCCACATTTTTCAAAAGCAGCCTTTGGTTTTGGGTGCCTCTGTTTTCAGGTACACAGCTTGAGAAACGAGGTGTCTTTTGAAAAACTAGGCCAGTATTAGGACAGTTTTAGAGAAATACACTCAATCACTTTGGTACAATGGCTGTAGCTGCATAGTTATGGTTTCTCAAATTTTGTATCTGTGTTGATGCACTACCCAACATTAGATGTACCCAACTTTACATTTATTAGCAACAACTCTCCCATCATCTTCTGCAGTCCCCAATCACTCCTGGGTCCATTTACAGTTTAGTTCTATCCTCCTGTGCAGTGTTACCCACGACCAGTCCGTGGACTGGTGCCGGTCCCTGACATCTCCCTGACACAGTTTAGGAAGGCAGCAAGACAGTCCCTGATATCAAAAGATTTGAGAAACTTCTCCTGTGTATTTACTAACCGTCCGCATTTAGAGTCCTCCACATATACGAACATAGCTGAGTTTTCACCACAAAATATCCATCAAAGAAAGCCTTAAAACTGCTGCACAGAGTGCAGAGATGGGGTTGGGTTTTTTTTTCAGCTTAATTAATCAAAAATACTTAGGGAAATCTAAGGATTGTACTGGAGCACAACTAGCAAGAAACATGACAAGCTTGAAGACTGACACGTTTCACAATCACCTCCAGTAACCAGTTACGTAAGCTCCGCACACCACCCATCATCCATGTCAGTGTTTCAGAACCACTGAAATGTCAGGCTTGGGTTATGCTCAATTTCTTTTCCTCACATCAAATTTGTCATTCAACTCACTCTCACGCCTGTGTCCCCATCCAGCAATCTGACATTTGTGTTGATCAGCGAAGGACATGCCGCTTTCTGGCAAGCAGATTGGCTGAACAAACTGGGTCTTGACAGCACAACGTTTGTTATTCTTTTTGAGCCTAATTAAAACTGCAGGAAAGAAAATACAGCAGTAGTAAAATTAGAGTTGTTTCTTCTTAATTGGATTAGTAGCAGTAGATCTCAGGTACAATTCTAATTAATCCCTAGCCTCACTTAATTAAGATATTTCAAAGAATGACTTATTCCAACAACTGCTGATTTCACGGCCAATTGAAGACTGACACACATTCGACTATTCCTATTCCATAAGAGTTTACTTTTATGTTACAGAGTAGATTTTCCTGCACCTCCTTATGAGGGATGGGGGAGACAGAGAGGTGCAGGACCAATTTTTATAGTGGGGGGTGCTGATGATGGAAACCATGTATTTGAGGTTTGTTATTACTACTTCAAGCCAGGGGGTGTGGCAACACCCCCAGCGCCTCTAGTTTCAGCACCAATGGGGGGATGCAGGGTTATGAAAAATAAAGTACACCCCATTTCTTTTTACAAAGCAAGGGTCAGGTTTCCGGAGGTGCTGAGATGCCCACAACTTCAGCTGAAGTTAATGGGAGATACGGGTGCTCAGCACTTCTGAAATCAGGACATGAGCCTAATTCCAATCTCACCTACACTGATGTCACTTTTGATTTACAACAGGGTGAGCAGAATGAGACCTCAGATCCAGATTAATCTCTCCAGATTCTTATACCACATCAGTCAACACGGTACCTGACCACCTGCTGTTAATACCATATCTACTACAAAACGTTCACCAGCTGCGAGAAGAACCTATTCCACTCTTGTGCTAAGGTTTCCTATGTACCAGCCTATTAAATAGCCTCAAAGCTAAAGGACTCTCATGTTTGGATTGTTAATGGAGAACCTCCAGGTTCCATCATCCTAAATAGGACATTCCTGTTCTATTGTCAATCTGACTTAATCACACATTTGAATGACCTGCAGTTTAACTTTTAACTGAATTGATAGGCTTGGAAAGAATCTATTATGCAATTATCTCTTTAGTGTAAAAAAGATGCACAGATTCATAGATTTTAAGAGACCAGAAGAGACCATTATAATCTCTAGTCTGACCTCCTGAATAACACAGGCCAGAGAAATGCACCAACTAATTTGTGCCTCAAGCCTATAACTGCTGGTGGAGTACAGCATATGTTTTAGAAAGATGTTGAATCTTGATTTAAAGAGTTCAAGTGATGAAGAATCTACCACTCACCTAGGTTAATTGTTCCAGTGATTAACTACCCTCCCAGTTAAAAATTTGCACCTTATTTCTAGCATGAAATTCTCTAACTTCGGCTTCCAGCCACTGGATCTTGTTATGCCTTTCTCTGCTAGAATTAAGAGCCCTCTGACTATCTCCCAAGACAGGTATTTACAGACCACAATCAAGTCACATCTTGACCTTCTCTTGGAGAAACTGAACTTTTTAATTTTCTCACTGGAAGGCATTGTGATGCAAAATATTTTTGCCAAACTGACTGAACTCTACCTGCATAAAATAAAATGGTAAAAAAATTAAAATACTCACCAATATCATGTTCAGTTGGGTCGAATACTGAGTAATCTGGGTGCAAAACGTATTTCTCTATTTCAAATGTTTGCGTTACATCTGTTGTTTTATTAAAAAAATGCTGACCCAGAACAATTCTAATACTGGACTTCCGTGGACTAAATAAAAGGAAAACACAATTAGTCAGGGCCAGACACAGTCCTTTTGAAGAAAAAAAAAAAAGACGTGCTTAAAGTGTGGTTCTACACTGAACAGTAAACGCAAAAACCAGTAACATGAGAGCCTTGGATTTAAGGGACCATTCCAGCCCTCACTAAAGCCAATGGAAAAACTCCAATAGGAGTTGGATCAGGCTCTTATTCTACATACAAACAATCAAGAGTGTGGGACAGCCATTCAAGAGTGATCAGTAGGGCCATATTAAATTCACCATCCATTCTGGTCAATTTCACGGTCATAGGAGTAAAAAAGTCAGTTTCATGGTTGCAGATGTTTACATCTGAAATTTCACAGAGTTGTAATCATGGGGGTCCCAGCCCAAAAGGGAGTTGTGGGCAGAGGGGGTGGTGTTGCAAGGCTATTGGGGGGGGGGGATTGCCACCCTTACTTCTACTGCTGTCAGGGGCACTGCTGCTGGCACGGGCACTGCCTTCAGAGCTGGGCAGCTGGAGAGCAGCAGCTGCTGGCTGAGTGCTCAGCTCTAAAGCCAGTGCCACCGCCAGCAGCAGCACAGAAGTGAGGGTCGTGGATTACCATATGTCCAGGTTTCTCAGCAGCCTCCCGCCCGGGCTGGGAGCTGACAGCCGAGGCCATAGCCTCCCGCCCGGGTCAGGTGCTGACAGCCACCCTAACTTCTGAACTGCCTTCAGAGCTGGGCTCCCAGCCAGCAGCCATGAAGCTTCCTGCAGCTGGGGGAGGTTCCTGAAGGTGGATCTGACCCAGCTCTGGCAGTGGCCCCTGCAGGGAAAAGGAAGTCCCATCCCTCCCAGTCTGGGACTAGCAGTTGGACCCTGGAGCACAGTCGGTGCTCCGGCTAGGTTGCCCCCAGCTCTGCCCCTCCCATACAATAACTAGATATCATGGGGGAGATCAGATTTCACAGTCCGTGACGCATTTTTCACGGCTGTGAATTTGACAGGGGCCCTAGTTATCAGGAAGTGTTTGGAAGCATACTAAATATTCTGATGTTGAAAGCAATGAGATTAAAATTCATTATTGCTGTAAACTCAATTGGAGTTGCACATGCATCCATCCTTAGAGGGTTTTAAGGCCCGGCTTGACAAAGCTCTGTCTGGCATGATTTAGTTGGTGTTCGCCCTGCTTTGAGCAGCGGATTGGACTAGATGACCTCCTGAGGTTTCTTCCAGCTCTAATCGTCTATGATTCTATGCAAAAGTCAGCAGTAAATTCAGCCATTACTGTTTTCAACATCAGAGAATCTGTGTTCCTCAAAAACACTTCATTATATAACCCAAGCATACAATATGCCTACTGTAATGCAATGTGCACAAGTAGTTAGCCAGTAGTACCAAATTTCCCTTATCCTCATGTTTGTAGCCATTTCCTCCCAGAAATAGATGCATGGTG
This sequence comes from Trachemys scripta elegans, assembly GCF_013100865.1. Taxonomy (NCBI): domain Eukaryota; kingdom Metazoa; phylum Chordata; order Testudines; family Emydidae; genus Trachemys; species Trachemys scripta. The sequence goes on from NC_048302.1 coordinate 119,427,095, forward strand.
CCTTCTCCTCCAGTGCTGAATACTGAACTGGGCGTGATTGGTGAACTCTAGTATACAGTGAAAATAGCTTTAGTTTAACAATTACTGTATGTGTGGTGTAAGAAGGAAGATCAGGAAGCTCTTTTTTTAAAAGTAAGAAAGAGACAACAAAGCAACAGAGGATATTCCAAAGAATAGGAAAGGCAGGGAACATGATTTTCTTGTGATTCTTTCCCAACAGCAACCTGGAAAAAATGTTGTGGCCCTCAAAGCAAATTGGAGGCCCACCACTTCTAGGGCAAATATCTAAAATATATCTTATTGATGCTAAACTGACATGCTATGGCTTATACATATCCTGCTATTTTATATATCCAAGGTCAGAAGAAACAAAAGAGAGGGTTTTCATACAAAAAGTGAGCGGTACAGGTATCTCTTGTCACCTAGCAGAGAACAGCTGAGCTGAACCAGCTGATCAGCAATCTCATACGTGCTAACCATACATAAGGGTGCAGAATAGGATGGAGCAACTATTGAAAATCTGCATGTACCAAGCCACCAGCTGGAAGTGGGCGGAAATGTCTTGAATAGCTGCCAAAATTAGTAGCTATTTCACAACATTTGAAAAACAAATGCATTGTGGCTGAAGATCCACATGCTTCACCACAACATTCGGGAGGATATTATTAGCTCTCGAGGCTATTTGCATATTTATTTCTGTTCCTCTTGGATTCCTCACTAAGCAAAGGAACAACGGGTATGAAATGATGTAACACGTTTCTCAATTGATGTGATCAGCTTCACCTCTGAAAACAAAGAGTATCCTGCTTGTATGGTAAATGGATTATTCAGAATGAAATAGGCGCATCTGATCTTTAACGTTTTCCTTACCTATTACATCTAGAAATTTCAAAAAGACTAAGGAAATTAGCTGCCCAAGTCCCAATAAAATTCAATAGCAGTTGGCCATCTAATTCCCTTAGGCTCTTTTCCAGACTCCTCTCATTTCTATTTAACGGCATTCACATTTAATTTATTTTATATAATAAATCATTACTCGGCTGTTTTGAGCATTTTGAACTAAACATTAAACACTACTGTAGGCAGCTAATTTCATCTACAAAGTGTGTATTAACATCCAGCCAAATAACTGAATGGGGGCGGGGAATGATGTGCCCATACAAAACTAGTTATTTGTCCAAGTAAATACTTATGCATGCAAGTGCTCATTTTGCATATTCTTACACTTCAGGAGGACCCATTAATTTCAGTAAGGCTATTTAAGAAGTAAGTAAGGGGTAAGAGTGGGAGAATAGGGACACAAATTATTTTTTAGCACATGCACATGCAAGAATCTACTCCTGAAAATGTGGCTTTTTCTGTCCTTCAGGAATAATAATAAATAATAATAATAATATCCTTTTGTATTTATATAGTATGTTATCTCAGAGCATCTTGCAAATGTTAGTACATATTATCATCTCTTTTTTATGGACAGGAGGAGTAAGGTGCAGAGAAGATGAATGACTAAATAATGGTCATAAAGGTAGTTTGTAACTGAGCCAGGAATACAGCTCAGGCCTTCTGACTCCCAGTGTTGTGCTTTACCTATTAGACCAATGCTGCCTCCCTACCGCAGCTCCTAACAATACATTCTGAATATCCAAAACTGTTATTGTGGACATCCAGTTATCATATATTGTTCAATTATATCTTGGAATTCTAAAATAGAATGTATTAACTAAAATTCCAACCAAGTGCAATTTTATCTGGAGATTTATTCCAAGAAATTGTTCCTTTATACAATTTCCCCCCTCCCCCCAGTTTACTTTCTGCTTTGTTGTTCTGTTTTTCCTTCTATCTGGTTTATTTCATCATCATCATCATCTTACTGATGTCAGAGAATAAACATGTGCCTGCCTGAACATAGCTACATAGCAGTGTCAGAACAAAAAACAGGCCAAAGGCTTGATAGTAACTTTACCATCTCCATCCTATCAAATTTATAAAATTTTAAATTCTGCTATCAAATAAAGATCTAAAAACACCTCCACTTTTTTCAGCTTCTTGAACAAATGGTGGATATACTCCCTCTGTGGATCAGGGATTATCTTTTATTGTACAATATGTAGCACAAATGGTGCCGAACCTGGTTGATCTCTAGGCATGACCATAATATAAATGTTAAAAAATAATCATCCTTGCTATAACTGTAATGGAATACTAAATTTGTATTATATTGTTCAGGCAAAAGGTGGCACCATGTGTAACATATCTTATCTGAGCATAGAACTGATAAGCCTGGGAGTACATTAAAGGCTCATATAGTGAATACATCTGCAGTATATCTTTCTGACAACAAGTCTCTGTAGCCAGTCCATATCTGATTCATAGCCTGACCTGCAATGTGTACATGACGGTGTCAGAAGTAAACTAGTGTCAGTGGAGAACAAAAGCAGAAGGAAACAGCAACAAAGGTTGCAAACAGAAGAAACAAAGGTTGTAGGATCTCCGCCACATGCCACTCTTCAATGTCCCAGATAATTTCAGTTTTGACAAATCTTCAGAATGGACAGACTGAAAGCAGGATTTTGCATTGCAGTCAACTCCACAAGGAAACTGGAGACATTCAGGTATACTCTTTAATTTATGCTACGAGGAAGCAGGCAGAGCACATCTTTAAATCCTTTAACTTTATTGAAGACAGTCACAGAGATGACTATGAAAGAGTTTTGGCTACATTTGATGTATACGATATACCTCAGAGAAATGTGATTTATGAAACAGCATGTTTTCACTGGAGCATTCAAAGACTAGGGAAAATGTTGAATGTTTTATAACAGTTCTCTGCATTGGCTGAAAACTGTGATTTTGGGACTGCAAAACATGAAAATATCAGAGACAGGCTGGTTATTGGGTTAGCAGATAAAAATCTTTCAGAGCAGCTACAATTAAATACAGACATGACCCTAAGTATGGCTGACCAGATAGCAAAACAGACAGAACTAGTAAAACAGTAGAACAAACGTAATAACGGCCATTCTGGGTCAGACCAAAGGTTCATCTAGCCCAGTATCCTGTCTTCTAACAGTGCCCAATGCCAGGTGCCCCAGAGGGAATGAACAGAACAGGTAATCATCAAAAAGCAACAGAGGGTCCTGTGGCACCTTTGAGACTAACAGAAGTACTGGGAGCATAAGCTTTCGTGGGTAAGAACCTCACTTCTTCAGATGCAAGTAATGGAAATCTCCAGAGGCAGGTATATATCAGTGTGGAGATAACGAGGTTAGTTCAATCAGGGAGGGTGAGGTGCTCTGCTAGCAGTTGAGGTGTGAACACCAAGGGAGGAGAACTGTTTCTGTAGTTGGATAGCCATTCACAGTCTTTGTTTAATCCTGATCTGATGGTGTCAAATTTGCAAATGAACTGGAGCTCAGCAGTTTCTCTTTGGAGTCTGGTCCTGAAGTTTTTTTGCTGTAAGATGGCTACCTTTACATCTGCTATTGTGTGGCCAGGGAGGTTGAAGTGAAGTGCCACAGGACCCTCTGTTGCTTTTTACAGATTCAGACTAACACGGCTACCCCTCTGATACTTGGTAATCATCAAGTAATCCATCCCCTGTCACCCATTCCCATCTTCTGGCAAACAGAGGTTAGGGATACCACGCCTGCCCATCCTAATAGCCACTGATGGACCTATCCTCCATGAATTTATCCAGTTCTTATCCTGTTATAGTCTTGGCCTTCACAACATCCTCTGGCAAGGAGTTCCAGAGATTAACTGTGCGTTGTGTGAAAAAAATACTTCCTTTTGTATGTTTTAAACCTGCTGCCTATTAATTTCATTTGGTGACCCCTAGTTCTTGTATTATGAGAAGGAGAAAATAACACTTCCTTATTTACTTTCTCCACACCAGTCATGATTTTATAGACCTCTATCATATCCCCCCTTAAGTCATCTCTTTTCCAAGCTGAAAAGTCCCAGTCTTATTAATCTCTCCTCAGACGGCAGCCATTCCATAACCCTAATCATTTTTGTTGCCCTTTTCTGAACCTTTTCCAAGTCCAATATATCTTTTTTGAGATGAAGCGATCACATCTGCATGCAGTATTCAAGATGTGGGCAGTGATGACCTGGAGCTGGTTCGCACTGGTTCACAAGAACCAGTTGCTAAAATTAGATGCCAGTGGAGAACCAGCTGTTAAAGGGCCGGGCGGGTGGGCAAACGACTCCGGTCCATGGGCCACATCCGGCCCGTGGGACCGTCCTGTCCCCAAACTGAGCTCCCAGGAGCCCTCCCCCGGCCCCTCCCCCGCTTCCCCTCCCTCCCCCAGAGCCACAGCATGCCGAGCCGCCGGCAGCTCAGCTCCCCAGACCTGCTGCTTTGAGCAGCCACCAGCAAGGTGGGGGGTGGGGGGACTGCAAGCTCCACGGCCGCTCCTGGACGCAAGTGGGGCAATTTGCCCCGGGCCCCGCAGGGGCCCCCATGAGAATCTGAAGCTCCCCCCCGGCCCCGCCTCCGCCTTCCCCCGTACCCAACCTCCCCCATTCCCTGTCCTCTGACCGCCCCCCAGAACCTCTGCCCCATCCAACCCTCCCTGCTCCCTGTCCCCAGGACTCCCTGCCCCATATCCAACCCCCCAGTCCCTGGCCTCTTACCTTGCCACTTACCTCCGCCTCCCCACTTCCCGGCCCACAGCGCGTGGCATCCAGGAGCGGCCCTAGACAGCACTGCAGCAGCATGTGGCTCCAGCGGGGCCTGAGGTCCTCCCGCTCAGAGCTGCGTGGTAAGGCCGAGGCGGGGCTGTGAGCTGCAGCTGACCGGCAGAAGCTCAGACCCCGCTGGAGCCACCATGCTGCTGCAGCGCTGTCCAGGGCTGCTCCTGGACGCCGCGCGCTGAGGCTCCGGGAGAGGGGGGAGGCGGGGGTAAGCGGCATGGTAAGGAGCCGTGGGGGTTGGGTAAGGGGCAGGGAGTCCCGGGGATGGGGGGGGGGTTGGATGGGGCAGAGGCTCTGGGGGGGCAGTCAGGGGAGGGGGAACGGAGCAGGGATTGGGTAGGTGGAAGTTCCAGGGGTCTGTCGGGGTGATGGTGGATGGGGTCGGGGCAGTCAGGGGACAGGGAGCAGGGCGAGTTGGGTAGGGGATGGAGTTCTGGGGGCAGTTAGGGTGGGGAGTCTCAGGAAGCGGTGGTCAGGGGACAAGGAGCGGGGGGGGTTGATGGGTTGCGGGTTCTGAGGGGGGCAGTCGGGAGCAGGACATGGGTGGAGGTCGGATGGCGGGATAGGCTGTTTTGGGAGGCAGTGGGGCTTGTACTCACCAAGCGGTTCCCTACCGGGTCTTCGGCGGCACTTCGGCGGTGGGTCCTTCACTCGCTCCGGTACTGAAGGACCCACCACCGCCGTGCCACCGAAGACCCGGCAGGGAAACGGTTCCTAATATTTTGGCAGCTCATCACTGGATGTGGGCGTATCATGGATTCATATAGAGACAATATGATATTTTCGGTCTTATTATCTCTCTCTTTCTTAATGATTCCCAACATTCTGTTTGCTTTTTTGACTGCCGCTGCACAGTGAGTGGATATGTTCAGAGAACTATCCACAATGACTCCAAGATCTCTTTCTTGAGTGGTAACAGCTAATTTAGACCCATCATTTTATATGTATAGTTGGGATTTTTTTCCAATGTGCATTACTTTGCATTTATGAACATTAAATTTCATCAGCCATTTTCTTGCCCAGTCACCCAGTTTTGAGAAATCTTTTGTAGCTCTTCGCAGTCTGCCTGGGACTTAACTATCTTGAGTAGTTTTGTATCATCTGCAAATTTTGCCACCTCACTGTTTACTCCTTTTTCCAGATCATTTAGGAATACGTTGAATACGACTGGGCCCAGTACAGATCCCTGGGGGACACCACTATTTACTTCTCTCCATTCTGAAAACTCACCATTTATTCTTACCCTTTGTTTCCTATCTTTTAACCAGTTACCAGTCCATGAGAGGACCTTCCCTCTTATCCCATGACATCTTCTTTTGCTTAAGAGCCTTTATTGAGGGACCTTGTCAAAGACTTCCTGAAAATCTAAATACACTATATCCACTGGATCCCCTTTGTGCACATGCTTGTTGACCCCCTCAAAGAATTCTAGCAGATTGGTGAGGCATGATTTCCCTTTACAAAAACCATGTTGACTATTCCCCAACAAATGTTGTTCATGTGTCTGACAATTTTGTTCTTTATTATAGTTTCAACCAGTTTGCCCGGTACTGTAGTCAGGCTTACTGGCCTGTAATGGCCGGGGTCACCTCTGGAGCCCTTTTTAAAAATCAGCATCACATTAGTTATCCTTCAGTCATTTGGAAAGAAAAACTTGAAAAACCTGAAACTAGCTCAGAAGCAGTAAAAAGACTCAGCATGACTGCTAAAAGTCATTATCCTAAGATCACTGTGGCTAAGAGGGACAAATTCCAGGAAAACACCGAAGCCTAAATGCACAAGATATGAAGAAATTCATAGCCCAAGAGATGATGCACGTCCAGCCAAAAGTGCAAGCTGTAACAAATGCACAAAGTATGGACATTTTGCAGTTGTTTGCCATAACAAGACATAATTGGGGTGTTTTCTAACATTACAAACAGTCAAGAGCCATTGTGTCTATTATCTATCACGTCTGATGACCAGAGCTGGCTTGGAGACTGAAACTCAGTATTCATGGAAAAACTGTTGACTTTAAAATTGACTCAGGAGCAGACATCACAGTCATTTCAGAAGGAAATTACAATCAACTTCAATCTCTCCCAGAGCTGAAGTCACCTGACACAGCTCTGACTAGCCCTGGAGGTATTCTGCATGGGCCAATTCACCACAGAAACAATTTACAAAGACAAAAGCTTTGTATTCAGAGTGCATGTGATCAAAGACCAGCAGCATGGCAGCCATGATGGGCATAGTAAAAAAGATGGAGGAATTCAGTGCAGGATTTGATAATACTGGACTGTTGAAGAGAGATCTAGTACAAATAATCTTACAATATAATGCTGAACCATACAGAATAACACCCTCTACCAGAAAGATCTCGGAAGATATTAGCTGCAGATTTATGCAACTCAGATGACATAATTATTTGATCATAGTGGACTGTTTTTCCAGGTAAACAGAAATTATGTAATTGAAAAAGAATCATATGTTACAGTGCTATTGAGAAACTATAGTGCACTTTTGCTCATTTCAGTATTCCAGAACAACTAGTGATGGACAACAGACCATAATTCATTACAGCAGAATTTAAGTAACTCTGAACAAAATATTATTTTGATCATATTACTAGCAGTCCACATTGCCCACAAGCGAATGGAGAGGCTGAGGGAGCTGTACAGACAGCCAAGAAAATCCTACAGCGGGAAGATCCATTTCTTGCTCTCCTGAAGTACAGATCAACACCAGAAGAAGCTACTGGATATAGTCCAGCACATCTCCTGATGGAAAGACAGCTCAGAACTACTGTTTCAACTTTGAAAAAGAATACATCTCCAAAGTGGCTAGACATGAAGAGAGCAACCAAATCAGATAAAAAAGGTAAAGAAAGCTTTGACAATAGACTACACTCAGAGAGCTGTGAGGGCTAGAACCTGATGACAGTGTTCATATCAAACTGGATGGAGAAAGAGGACAACTCCAGCTGGCATAAAGAAAAAGAATTCATCGCCCAGATCATAGGTGATCAAAACCAACAGAGAAAAGTTCAACAGAAAGTCAACATGTACAGTTTGTTCCTCAGAAAGAACAATCAACAGAGAAAACTGTACAGCTGGCGGATGCAAAACAAGAAGATTTGAAATTGACCTGTGACAGTTATTGCAACTAATGGACAACCAGATGACCAAAATTTTATGCGTTCGGGTTGTGTAATTAGAAAACTTGCATTATTCAAAGGCACTTAACAGGCTGATGCATGCTGAACTTTAAAGATAACATGATAGTGTACATTTTGTACAATTTTGTAAACAATAGGAATTAAAGGAGGAGATGTAATGGAATGCTAAACTGTATTATACTGTTCAGCCACAAGGTGGTGCGGTGTGAAATATACCTTATCTTAGCATTTGACAGATCTGAGAGTACACCAAAGGATCTTATGTATGGATCTGAAAAGGAAGCTCTGGACCCAGTTCATATTTGGTACAGAGCCTGACCTGCAACCTATCATGTACAAGGTGTACATGACCATACTTTCAAGATTATCTCTTCTATCCACTATTATCACCTCCATCTTGATTAAACTTCCTTTTAATTTCCTGTATTCTGTTGCTGTGTCCACTTAAAGAGCTCCTGCATACCAGCTCTGAGGTGGGAGCATTCCAAGGCTGTATAAAGTGATCTCTTTTTTATAATATGTAAGTCTTCTATGTTTCACAAGCATTTGGGATAACTGAGAGATGAGGAACAGAGGGTCCCGTGGCACCTTTAAGACTAACAGAAGTATTGGGAGCATAAGCTTTCGTGGGTAAGAACCTCACTTCTTCAGATGCAAGAAGTGAGGTTCTTACCCACGAAAGCTTATGCTCCCAATACTTCTGTTAGTCTTAAAGGTGCCATGGGACCCTCTGTTGCTTTTTACAGATTCAGACTAACATGGCTACCCCCTGAGATATGAGGGACTCTCTAACTGTAAGATATTATTAAAGCATTGAGTTTACCTGTTAGCAAAGCAGTGGGCTGCTGACACTACCCAACAAGGATGAACAAGGCTGCCACCACAGAAGTTATTTCCAATATATATGGCTGCTAGCCAGGGGTGAGAGCCTGGTAGAGACGAAGAGCCGCCAATAATCCTAGGTCTGATGAAACTTCGTTTTTTGTGTCTTCTTCCACATGCTCTTTTGACAACTGCAAAGGTATCCACAATATCTGGAACTATATCTGGTATCCTTTTCCTGGCATCTGAGACAGAAATTGGTGTGGTGAGTATCAGACTACATATACTTACAATTTCCAAAACTTGGATTTTCATGGGAGCCTAAGAAAGTTAGGTATCCAAATCTCATTGAATTTCACCCAGTTAAATAGCAGAATTGGGGCATACACTCTGATTCTAGGCTCATTATTACTGGGGAGATTGCTGATGATGCATGAAACAGAAACAATACATCTTAATTTTCCGGACCCCACCTTTAGCTTTGTAGTTCAGAGAGTTAGAAAAAAAAAGGTATCGTGAGTAGAATATATTTAAATCACTGATGGATAATAAATGGTCACTTTATAGGTTCAGATTACAAATCCATTTTAGCAAAAGCGAGGAGTCCTTGTGGCACCTTAGAGACTAACAAATTTAAATTTGTTAGTCTCTAAGGTGTCACAAGGACTCCTCGTTGTTTTTGCTGATACAGATTAACATGGCTACCACTTTGAAACTCCATTTTAATAACTCCTATTAACATTAATGGCAATTAAATGTGAATTTAGGGGAAGAATAGACTTCTTATTTTTTTAAAATCCATTTAGTATTTGTCATACATTTTTAGTTTAAACTGCTGAAACAAGTATCAATGAGGACAGAGATTTGCTCATTGAGAGCCTGATTCTGCTGCCTTTACTGACACAAGCAATCTTTACTCAAACAGCCACATTCATCTATATGGCGCTGCTTGCATGAGTAAGGATAAGTGCTGAAGGATGGTGCACCAAAAGCTCCATTAATTTCTGAAGACTTACAGCTGTCCTTGCCAGGCCATCATCTGGGTAATATTGTGATCACTGTGCAATAAACTAAGGATACATAACTGTATAATACTGTACATGAAAACTGTATTTTTTCTTCCAAGAAAACATATTGGCGTTACAGTAGCAGAGGGAATAAACTTACTCATTCGAGACCACCAGGACTTAAGAAATGCAAATGAAACCTAAAATTTGGGTTAACAAATGAAAAAGTTCCATTGATACTAGAAAAAGTTTTCACTGGATCACACTGAAATGAAAAATGAAATCTATTATCAGATCACATGACCTAATATTTACCTACCACAAGATGTAATGTTACAATATTCCCAAGACAAAGTATTGTCCTTCATGATGTAACACCAGGGCTTCTCATCATTATCTGGGTTTCTAATAACGTTTGAGGAGAGTAAATTAAAAGCAGTGTCAATAACAATACTTAGCACTTTACAAACAAACATTTACATACTTATCCTTGCACCATCCATAGGATCGATCCTGCAATGTGCTGAGCAGTCTAGACTTGATCCCGCAAAGCATTTAAGCATGTACTTAACTTTCAAGCTTGTGATTTGTCCCATTCACTTCAATAGGGCTACTCATTGCTTGAAGTTAAGCATGTGCTTAAGGGCCAGGTTTTAAAGATGCAGATAGTTGCCTAGTGTAATTTTCAAAGCTCCCACGCTCCTAACTCTCATTGATTTTAAGTGCTTTGCTGGACTGGGTCCTGAGTGCTCAGCCCTTTACAGGATCAAGTCCCCATGTGATGTATGCATTATTTAGCCCCATTTTATAAAAGACATGATGGGTTAAGTGACTTGCTTAAGGACATATAGCAAGTCAGTAGCAAAAATAGCTAGCATTTAAGAATCTAAAACACCTAGCCTGTTTTCAGCCCATTAGACAACTCTGCCAATATATTGAGGTAGTGGGAGGATAGGTTAAGAATCTGTTACATTCTTTAAAGCAAGAAAAAGATGGGAATATCAGGATGAACTCAGTTCCAAGTTTCATCAGCATTAATCTGGAGTAGCTATTTGGACACATTGGAGTTACTCTAGATTTATAGCAGTGTAAATGAAAGCAGAATTTGGTCCTTCAGCTGTCTCTCTCTCTCTCTGAGTAAATGCAAACATAAGAAAAACTCTGCAAATGTCTTTGAAGGCAAACCAAAAACTCTTAAAAAGTAGATTAAAAGAAATATTCAAGATTTCACTAGAGAATAATGAATGTTGTTTTCTTAAAGGAACTGTCTGCAATTGATTGGTTCCAATATGCTTCTCTGAGAACAGAATTATCCTTGTCAGTGCTGCAGAAGTAACCAGAAATATGTCTGATTTACTCATTCCATAATATAATGGTAGCTTTCAAAGCCTCAAAAAGATCTTCCCTATAACTAGTCACAATGACAAGATAATACAGGGCTTCAGGTAAACAGGGAGCCTAATTTGAATATGACTTATCCTAAACCATACACATTCTTTTTAAGATTCTTTAGTAGCTTTCTGAATCTGCCTGCTACTCTTCAAAGACTAAAACACTTTAAATTCTCAGAACAGAAGCAGCAGCATGGGTTGAGTCATCTACCGCCAACTATGTTTCTAAATTAGAATATTTGAACAAGAAGATATCTGTGGGATTACACAGTGAATTGGAGATATCCACCTAAAAATTTAAATCTGCTAGCAAAAAAAGTGGAAAAAAGGGGCTTTACTGTTTCTTCTCTGCATTATACAGGACATGATCACACAAGCTCCTACACAGGTATATGATTTTTTTTCTTGTATTTTAAATCTTTACGTGAATGCTGTGCTCAAAGGGGACCAAACTGACAAGGCCTAGATTCAGCAGAGTGCCTAGCACATGCTTAAAGTTCAGCACATGTTTAAACCCCTTTGAAGTCAAATTGGTTTGATCTCCTGAGCTGGATCCAATTCAGCAAAGTACTTAGGCATGTACTGAACAGGGATGTTTTCAAGTACGTGCTTAAGTGCTTTGTTGAATCTGGACTCAGCTGTGGAGATCAAACCAATTTGGATAAAACAAGAAACACTTTTTGGAGATTCAGAAAAAGCAGATTTTATTTATTAATGGGTCTCTGCACTTACTGGCTTCCTGCAAAATTAGAGAAATGATGCTTTCATAATATTTCCAAATAAACCAGGGTCTATAGGAAATCTCATGAGCAATTCTGATCTCTGCAGATTACTAGCCAGATTTCCAATCAAAACAAAAAAAATCAGATAACAGCAGGATAAGCATCTGAACCAATCTCTAAAATGTCTGAAATGTGCCCATCTCCACAGTTTGCCATAAAATGGACATAAATGGTTTGTCTCTCTTTAGGTTATCTGAGGCATGGAGAAAGGCCAGCTGCTGAGAGAGGGCACAGAAAGGGATAATTCCTAAGGCCCAAATGCAACAGATGTTCTGACTAGAGCTGGTCAGAGAAAGGTACGGAACCATATTCCTCCAGAATATGCAGTTCCAATGAAATCGATACACTTCATGAAATTGTATTGATTTAATTGGAATTTCATTTCAGAAGAAAACGGGAAAAGTATGGACAACATCAAAATATCCTACTTTGAAGTTTTTAGAATGAAACATCGATTTTTTGTTTTGAAATAACAATTTCAATTTTGTTGTTTTGTATTATAGTACAAACATTCTAAGAAGTCAACACTGAGATGTTTTGATTTTGTCAAAACAAAATGTTTTTGACCTGAAACAGTTTGTCTCTCCCAGAATTTTCCTTCATGAAGAATTTCACAATTTTCCGTTTTCTTTACAATTCAGAATGAAACCAAATTTCAAAATCTTTAAATCCTTTGAGAAACAGAACTTCCATTCTCCACACAGCTCTGATTTTCATTTTTACATATACCCTATTCCTGGATGGACCCTCTCGTCTCCATAGCTGCAGTGACTGCTGAGAGTGCTGATGATACTCCACTACAGATAGAGGCAGGGTGCAACACCAAAATGGAGAGGAGGACAACTGCCAGAACATTCAGCATCACTGTCGCTCTCTGGAGGAAAGGATGAACTTAACTACGGGCTCCTGGGGTGACTATGAGGTATTGTTTTGTCTTTTGGGACTCATGTGGAAAAGGTCACAGAGATGAGGAAGCTAAAAGGCCCAGAAATTTCTAACATTCCCTCAAGTCTAGACATTCTTTTGGCGGCCCTAGCTAGCTATTTATTTCAGCTGCAAGATCCTACACTTTCTAAATGTAGATCCCTCTTGAGGACCTACTTCTCCTAGGCTGCTTAAAGTGAGTCTATGAATTTCATGTTCTGAATAGACTCTCTGAAGCTAACCAGTGTTACTGCAACAAAAGATAACAGCTGACGGATATCACTGGTAATCCACTCTTCCAAAACCACTGCTATGTTCAATGTATACTTTGATTTACAAACACTGGGTGTGCAAGAAGTTCTCACCTGCAGTAAGAGTAGGGTCCCAAGCCCAGCTGCACAGCTTTTTCAACACTGTCAACATGAAGTTCTTGGTAGAGCAAATCTGAATTCCAGGGCACGCAACTGTGTCCAGAAACAGTCGTCTTTACAACCCCCCTGTACTCTGTACCATTGCCACGATAACATCGTTGGTAAGGGACTGGACAAAACACAATATGCTGATCAGAAATAAAGGCAAATTCAGTGCTAAAGAAATGCTTATTTCATCACCAGTATCCTAAGTGATATCTCTGTGAATTAAAAGTCAATGGGCCTGATTCTCCAGTGCCTTGCACCTTGTGTATTTATTTCTGCTGTGCAAAGAGGGTGTACAAAACCACCAAATCAAATTAACAGTGGGTGGCATTCATTTTATACATGTGTAAATGAATACACAACATAGGTGCTGACTCCGTGGGTACTCTGGGGCTGGAGCACCCATGGGGGGGAAATGGTGGGGGCTGAGCACCCACCGGCAGCCCTCCTACCAGCTCCCCCCACACACCCCAGTGCCTCCAGCCCTCTGGCAGGCCCCACGGATCAGTGCCTCCCCCTCTCTCCAGTGCCTCCCGCCCACCGTGACCAGCTGTTTCATGGTGTGTAGGAGGCTGGGGGGAGGGGAGAGGAGCAAGGATGCAGTGTGCGCGGGGGAGGAGGCAGAGCGGGGGGGGAAGGGGCAGGGCGGGGGTAGAGCAGGGGCAGGAAGAGGCATGGCATGGGTGGGGCCTTGTGGGAAGGAGTGGAGTGGGGGCAGGGCCTAGGGCACAGCCAGGGGTCGAGCACCCCCCACACTTTGAAAAGTTGGCTCTTGTGATACACAAGGTGCAAAGCAGTGGAGAATCAGGCCTAATGTGGTCACCATAAATGAAAGCCTTTAATCAGCAAGGTGCAGCAAAGTACACATTATCAAACATTTAAAGCACCTGATTTTTAAAGGGACTTGAAAACCTAGCTTCCTGTCAGTACATGTGCAGCTCAGCACACCCAAACATACGTATGCTTTCCAAGCACTAACAGTTGCTCAAATTTACACATACAAAACCTCATTTTTCTATCACCTTCACACTGGTCATTTGTCTAGATAGGTTTGGCACATGTATCATCGACCACCTGTATGCGCAGCTGTTAGAATCTGTCAGTGCACATCCATCTATTAGTGCTCGACAAGCTTTTGCAGGGAAGTTTGTACACACAAATATGAATAGAACACAGGGGCACTGGAATGAGGGGGGCCAAGGGGCCATGGCTCTCCCACTTATTGAGGGTGCAGGAACAAACCATCCCGATGTGCAGAAAAAATAGCAAATATGGCAGGCGACCAGCTTGGCTTAACAGAGAAATCTTCGGTGAGCTTAAACACAAAAAGGAAGCTTACAAGAAGTGGAAACTTGGACAGATGACATGGGAGGAGTATAAAAATGTTGCTCGAGCATGCAGGGGTGTAATCAGGAAGGCCAAACCACAATTGGAGTTGCAGCTAGCAAGGGATGTGAAGGGTAACAAGAAGGGTTTTTACAGGTATGTTAGCAACAAGAAGGTGGTCAGGGAAAGTGTGGGACCCTTACTGAATGGGGGAGGTAACCTAGTACAGATGATGTGGAAAAAGCTAATGTCTTCGAGAACTAAAATGACAACACCCTATCATAAGAACATAAGAGTGGCCATACCGGATCAGACCAAAGGGCCACAATGGAGGAGTACCCTGGGATAAAGCGGTGGTAATATCCGGCTAGTCCTAGGAATCGACGTACATGCTTCTTTGAGGACAGCTGAAGGGCCTGGACTTTGCTAATCACCATAGTTGCTGTACTTGGGGGGCAGTTCCGAAGTCAACTCTGATGGTGGTCCCATCTGACCCACAGCCAGGGCTTGGGGTCATGGCATCCTGGTTCTGGGATTCATCAGGTGGTGCATATAAACAGATGTGCTGTCAGAACTTGGAACAGATGGGGAAGTGTGGTGAGCGGATCATTCTGAATGGAAGGACTTTCCGACGATCCCAAATGGCAGCTTCCATAGGAACCATCTCCTGTGTCACTGGTCCTCACAACAGGAGTGAGCCATCTGTAGTTTCCACTCGGTTGGGGACCACCTTTGGTTGTACTGGAATACACAGGTCTTGGGCAGCATTATCATCTATAGAGTTGTCCACTGCCCCAGAATCCAGCAGGAGCCACTGTGGGGGAATTTTGGTAAGACTTTCCTGGAACATAGAGGCAGACCTGGATTTTAAGGTGTGTGGAGCCTTCACCATGCCTGGGGCAGGGCTCACTAAGGAGTAGGGGGTACAGTATCTCAGAGCTCGCCCAATCCATTCCCCTGGGTCTAGGTGTGAGTCGATTCCCAAATTAGGTCATGCAAGAGTTCAGGATGGGCAATTGGCAAGAGCGTGATCAGATCCTCCACAGTAGAAACACAACCTCAACAGCAACAGAGCTCTTTTTCTTTAGGGGGTCACGTGATGGCGGGTGTTATCCAGCTACATAGGTTCAGGTTGGAGATGGATACCAGGGGCCATTGGTTGGGTGGTGACCCAGACCCCTTCCTTTCCTCACGTCGCTTGTGGAGCCGATCGTTGACCTCATCATATACATCGACAAAGACATCTAGGTTGGTCGGGGCCTCCAAGCAAGCTAGCTCATCCATAATCTCCTCACATAGTTCCCACCAGAATGAGTAGAGATGGGCCACTTCATTCAGGGTTGGAAACTACTTGCCAAAAGCGGGTGGTGTAGGAGAAGGCCGATCCCTGCCCCTGCTGGAGTTTGCATAGGGTCACATCCATCAAGCAGGCATGGTAGGAATAGTTAAATATAGCAAAAGGATGCCTGGAGAAAGGTATCCCAGTCAGACAGCGTTGGGCCTTCTCATTTGAGCAGGGACAAGTCCCAGTCAGGAAGCTAATAATGAGGAAGGCTACAATTCTGTCACAGAGATCATGGATTCCATGACTTTCCAGAACCTCTGTTACTTCTTCTGCAGTGGCTGGGCTGGAGCAGTTGTCAGCCCTCGGGCCACTGGAGCAGTGGTCTATGGACCACCAGAGCAGCAGTCGGCCCTAGGACCGCCAGAGAAGTGGACCCCAGGCCACCAGAGCAGCTGGCCAGCAGCCAGCTCAGCGCCTGAGGTTGGATCAGCCCCAAGGGGCTGGAGCAGCGGTAGGGCTGGAGCAGTGGCCAGAGGTCAGCCCCCTGCAGCGCTCCAACTGTTAGTCCCCTCCCCACCACCCCCAGGGTATTTTTAGTAAAGTCAGGGAAGGTTGCAGTCTTCCGAGAATTTTTGTTTATTGCCCGCGACCTGTTCATGACTTTTACTAAAAATACCTGTGACAGAATCTTAACCTTAATATTGAGTCCTGCTTTTGCTTGGTCGGTGGGGCAGGATTGGGAGTGGAGCAAAAACAGCAGGCAGCTTTGGTTAATAATCCCCTTAAATTTTTGGTGGTCCCCCAATAAAATGTTCTGGGAGGGAGAGTCGGTCTGGGTACGCAGCGACAGTATGTGCCAGTAGTGCAGTATTCTTGTCCTGCAGCTGGGCTGCCTACTTTTGTAACAGCTGGTTATCTGAGGCATGCTGTGCCAATTGGGCCTACAGTGCCACATTGTCATTATGGAGCTGGGTGGATTGCCTGTGCAGAGCTTGGTTCTCTGTTGTGAGCTGCGATACTTGGGTTTGAAGTGTGGGGATCTCCTCCTGGGAGAGGTCAACCCATTCAGACATCTCCCATAGTCTCTGGGAAATGCCAGGCAAGGAGTGGCCTGCTGCCTCCATGATAGGTCATCAACACAGGCTTAGGGTGATCTAGAAAAACTCTCAGGATCCTGACAAGGGCAGTCAGGACCAAGGGCCAAAGCAGGATTAAACCTGAGGCTGAGAGTATCATAGATTCATAGATTCTAGGACTGGAAGGGACCTCGAGAGGTCATCGAGTCCAGTCCCCTGCCTCCATGACAGGACCAAATACTGTCTAGACCATTCCTGATAGACATTTATCTAACCTACTCTTAAATATCTCCAGAGATGGAGATTCCACAACCTCCCTAGGCAATTTATTCCAGTGTTTAACCACCCTGACAGTTAGGAACTTTTTTCTAATCTCCAACCTAGACCTCCCTTGCTGCAGTTTAAGCCCATTGTTTCTTGTTCTATCCTTAGAGGCTAAGGTGAACAAGTTTTCTCCCTCTTCCTTATGACACCCTTTTAGATACCTGAAAACTGCTATCATGTCCCCTCTCAGTCTTCTCTTTTCCAAACTAAACAAACCCAATTCTTTCAGCCTTCCTTCATAGGTCATGTTCTCAAGACCTTTAATCATTCTTGTTGCTCTTCTCTGGACCCTCTCCAATTTCTCCACATCTTTCTTGAAATGCGGTCCCAGAACTGGACACAATACTCCAGCTGAGGCCTAACCAGAGCAGAGTAGAGCGGAAGAATGACTTCTCATGTCTTGCTCACAACACACCTGTTAATACATTCCAGAATCACGTTTGCTTTTTTTGCAACAGCATCACACTATTGACTCATATTTAGCTTGTGGTCCACTATAGCCCCTAGATCCCTTTCTGCCGCACTCCTTCCTAGACAGTCTCTTCCCATTCTGTATGTGTGAAACTGATTTTTCCTTCCTAAGTGGAGCACTTTGCATTTGTCTTTGTTAAACTTCATCCTATTTACCTCAGACTATTTCTCCAATTTGTCCAGATCATTTTGAATTATGACCCTGTTCTCCAAAGCAGTTGCAATCCCTCCCAGTTTGGTATCATCTGCAAACTTAATAAGCGTACTTTCTATGCCAATATCTAAGTCGTTAATGAAGATATTGAACAGAGCCGGTCCCAAAACAGACCCCTGCGGAACCCCACTTGTTATGCCTTTCCAGCAGGATTGGGAACCATTAATAACAACTCTCTGAGTACGGTTATCCAGCCAGTTATGCACCCACCTTATAGTAGCCCCATCTAAATTGTATTTGCCTAATTTATCGATAAGAATATCATGCGAGACCATATCAAATGCCTTACTAAAGTCTAGGTATACCACATCCACAGCTTCTCCCTTATCCACAAGGCTCGTTATCCTATCAAAGAAAGCTATCAGATTGGTTTGACACGATTTGTTCTTTACAAATCCATGGTGGCTATTCCCTATCACCTTACCACCTTCCAAGTGTTTGCAGATGATTTCCTTAATTACTTGCTCCATTATCTTCCCTGGCACAGAAGTTAAACTAACTGGTCTGTAGTTTCCTGGGTTGTTTTTATTTCCCTTTTTATAGATGGGCACTATATTTGCCCTTTTCCAGTCTTCTGGAATCTCTCCCGTCTCCCATGATTTTCCAAAGCTAGAGGCTCAGATACCTCCTCTATTAGCTACTTGAGTATTCTAGGATGCATTTCATCAGGCCCTGGTGACTTGCAGGCATCTAACTTTTCTAAGTGATTTTTAACTTGTTCTTTTTGTATTTTATCTGCTAAACCTACCCCCTTCCCATTAGCATTCACTAGGTTAGGCATTCCTTCAGACTTCTCGGTGAAGACCGAAACAAAGAAGTCATTAAGCATCTCTGCCATTTCCAAATTCCTGTTACTGTTTCTCCCTCTTCACTGAGCAGTGGGCCTACCCTGTCTTTGGTCTTCCTCTTGCTTCTAATGTATTGATAAAAAGTTTTCTTGTTTCCCTTTATTCCCATAGCTAGTTTGAGCTCATTTTGTGCCTTTGCCTTTCTAATCTTGCCCCTGCATTCCTGTGTTGTTTGTCTATATTCATCCTTTGTAATCTGTCCTAGTTTCCCTTTTTTATATGACTCCTTTTTATTTTTTAGATCATGCAAGATTTCATGGTTAAGCCAAGGTGGTCTTTTGCCACATTTTCTATCTTTCCTAACCAGCAGAATAGCTTGCTTTTGGGCCCTTAATGGTGTCCCTTTGAAAAACTGCCAACTCTCCTCAGTTGTTTTTCCCCTCAGTCTTGATTCCCATGGGACCTTACCTATCAGCTCTCTGAGCTTACCAAAATCCGCCTTCCTGAAATCCATTGTCTCTATTTTGCTGTTCTCCCTTCTACCCTTCCTTAGAATTGCAAACTCTATGATTTCATGATCACTTTCACCCAAGCTGCCTTCTACTTTCAAATTCTCATCGAGTTCCTCCCTATTTGTTAAAATCAAGTCTAGAACAGCTTCCCCCCAGTAGCTTTTTCAACCTTCTGAAATAAGAAGTTGTCTGCAATGCAGTCCAAGAATTTGTTGGCTAGTCTGTGCCCTGCTGTGTTATTTTCCCAACATATATTTGGATAGTTGAAGTCCCCCATCACCACCAAATCTTGGGCTTTGGATGATTTGGTTAGTTGTTTAAAAAAAGCCTCATCCACCTCTTCCACCTGGTTAGGTGGCCTGTAGCAGACACCTAGCATGACATCACCCTTGTTTTTTACCCCTTTTAGCCTAACCCAGAGACTCTCAACACTTCCGTCTTCTATGTCCATCTCCACCTCAGTCCAAGTGTGTACATTTTTAATATATAAGGCAACACCTCCTCCCTTTTTCCCCTGTCTATCCTTCCTGAGCAAGCTGCACCCATCCACACCAACATTCCAATCATGTGTATTATCCCACCAAGTTTTAGTGATGCCAACAATGTCATAGTTGTATTTATTTATTAGCACTTCCAGTTCTTCCTGCTTATTACCCATACTTCTCGCATTTGTATATAGGCATCTAAGATATTGGTTTGATCTTACCTCCCAGTTTTGTCCTGACCCTCCTTTCTCTCTGCCAACATAGCCCACACTCCCTCTCGTTTCTGACCCATCTCCCAGGTCTCCATGTTCCTCACTTACCTGTGGTCTTTGCTCACCTGTCCCCGTCGAACCTAGTTCGAGGCATTCATAGTCAAATTCCAGGTCAGAGTCAATACCAAAGATCAGAGTCCGAGTCAGGTTTCAGGGTCCATGTCACGAGGCAATGTCCAAATCAAGGCAAAGTCAAAGCAGGAAGTTCAAGAACAGGGAGCAAAAATGACCATAGCAGCTACAGGAGATCCACACCGTTGCCTGGATATTTTCTGGAATGCCGTTTGGATTTATATAGGTCAGGGAGCCAATCAGGAGCCAGGAGTCTGCTGCCTGTCAGACCCCTTGATGCAGGACTTCCCGTGGTCTATGTCCACAGTGGCTTGTGAGTAGTGGAGCACAAACTCATTATAACTGCTGCTGGGGGCAGCATGGAGTTGTCTGCTGTCTGGTAGGCCTGGGTTCAAGACCTGTTGGGCCATTTGCAATATTGGATCTGTAGCTGCATTCGGATTCCAAACACCTCTGCAATGTTCTGATATGGCCCATTTGGATCAGGCCTATTTCTATTCAAATTCTTCTCATCCCAATAATTGTTAATAAAATTTATTTGAAACAAATTATCTACATTTTAAATAATCACGATAAGAAGTGTATGCTCTTTTTAAGGTAATTTGCTGATCAAGAGTACAGAATAATGAAATATCATCTGTGTTTGACTGAAACAGTCAGGTTCATGGAAAAAAACCCACTGTGCTTTATGTTAACAATCTCCTGTTACATTTGGCCAGGGAAGTGCCAGGTGCAAGTTTTATTGGTACTGTATTTATTACATTCAGAAATGATTTAGAGATGTGAACTTTTTTAAGAATGAAAGAGGAGAGG
Source organism: Trachemys scripta elegans (assembly GCF_013100865.1). Taxonomy (NCBI): domain Eukaryota; kingdom Metazoa; phylum Chordata; order Testudines; family Emydidae; genus Trachemys; species Trachemys scripta. The sequence goes on from NC_048302.1 coordinate 119,447,930, forward strand.
GGCCCATCTATTAACACAGTATCAGGGCCAGATTCTGCAAGGTTCTAAACACCGAGGGCCCTCAATTCTCACTCAAGTCGTTTATAGGAGGTTTTCAGCACCTCACAGGATTGAAACCTAATGTACATACATTGCTGCATACCTGCAATTCAATGCTACAGCTGCGGAAAAAATACAACTGGATGTCTTTGGCTGTTTAGATAGTTTTCTAAATTTTCACTTGTGTTCTACTCTTAAAAATACAAGAACGCACCATATTCAGTCATATCTATCCATCAGTCTACCTAGTGTGGACTCCTTTTGTCCACAATCCAATCTCCATACAAGGTCTTTGGCACCATCAAAACTCATTGGGCAAGTTGAATAGCAATATCTCTGAGAGTATTTTTTGAAATGCTTATTGTGGAAAGAGGCCTAGGTAATTTAGTCTGTAATGTCCTATGGAGGTAAATCCACACAAACACAGTTAAGCTATTTTATTAGCAGACATCCAACATCTGCTCCACACTCCAACACCTCACTCACTAGACAAGCAGTTCTATGGTTTGCAGATCACAAGACGGAAGCCCTTAAAAAGACACATCATTACATTCCTCCCCAATGTTCTAAAAACACACCAAGGCCTAACAAACATTAGCTCTTTCAATTCTGAGTTCACAGTTCTCTTGCTTGCAGCCAGGGGCGGCTCTATGTTTTTTGCTGCCGACAACGACCGGCACGCTGCCCCCTGCGGCTTGCCGCCCCAGGCATGCGCTTGCTGCGCTGGTGCCTGGAGCTGCCCCTGCTTGCAGCTCTTCTTCACTGGTTGTCATAGAATCATAGAATATTAGGGTTGGAAGAGACCTCAGGAGGTCATCTAGTCCAATCCCCTGCTCAAAGCAGGACCAACACCAACTAAATCATCCCAGCCAGGGCTTTGTCAAACTGGGCCTTAAAAACCTCTAAGGATGGAGATTCCACGACCTCCCTAGGCAACCAATTCCAGTGCTTCACCATCCTCCTAAATATGGTCAGGTTGAAAAGGTTCCTTTGTCCCCACTTTAATGGTGCTAAGGCAGTCTGCTTTTCCAAAGTTCCTAAAGGATTGCTCCAATTTGGAGTTGTTTTTCCCAGATTCTTTGTGGTTTTGTGCAACTTTTCCTCCTTAAATTACTTTTTATTTTTCTCTGTTGAGTTTCTGAAGAACTGGGAATGGAAGGTTCTGTCTCTTCTGTATTTCTAGTGTCAATGAACATTGGGGCTCCCTCAAACAGTTTCATTGTGTGTCTCTATTTCCACCGCATCTTCACTAGCACTCTCAGGAGCTGAATGTTTAAACAGATTTTTAAACCTCATTTTTGGAAATCCATCAACTTGTTCTTGTGCCTTCTTGAATCTTTTTCAGACACTTTATTTGGAGTCTGCAGCAGCTTATGTGTCTTTATTGTACTTTGTAGTAGTGTCCTCCAGGCTCATCACTTTCTGTGCTTTCTGCTTGTTTCAAATGTGCATATTATGCAAAATTCTGCTGGTAAAAGGTGTATTTTTCCTCTTAAAGTTTTGCTTCCAGTGCATTGTAGTCCCGAAAGGCTGTGAGATGTAGGATAGACCAACTTACTTTGTTTCAATAATGTCTTCTCCTATAGGCATTGCCTGACCCAGCTGGAATTCTTGCACCTTGCCTGCATGTCTGCCTTCCCCATCGTGGATGGATTTCCTTTCCCCCCACTTGTGTGTGTATGTCTGAACCCTTGTGAGGGCCTACTAATACTAGTGGGTCTTTTCACTCTGTAAAGAGGAGGAAGTGTGGTCTAGTGGTACAGCACAGGCCTGAGAGTCAGGAGTACTAAGCTCTGTTTCTGGTGCTGCTACTGGTTTCCTATCTGACCTTGGGCAAGCTACTTAACATTTCTGTGTGTTCGTTTCCCCCTCTGTAAGATAGGGATGGATAACACTTACTGGGGAGTTGTGATGGTTCACAAATCAATGTTTGTAAAATGCTTTTAATTTTTTGCATGAAAGCCACTATAGAAGTGGAAAGAATTATTTTCTGTAATTTCTGTCATTGATTTACCATCTCTCTCTCTGCTTGGCCACATGATTCTATACAAACAGAAACAATCGGATTAGCCCATTTATCAAGAAAAAATGGTTTATATAACGTGCTGTTTTCCATTAGTAAATGGCAATACGACTTCCAACACAACACAACAGGCTGACTGAGCTTATCAATGAAACAAATTCCCATTGAAAGCATAGTCTGATTATGAAAAACACAAAAGCAATTTGTTGTGCGCCAAACGCTATGCACAAAATTGGCAGCCCCTTGAAATGAATTAAATCTAATAGAAGGGTGACATGTAAAACAGGAATGGATTTGATTATGAAATAATGTAATTTATAACACAAAGGATCTCTTTGTTGAACATTTGCTTAAAGAATGCATGCTGCAGTCACTGCAAGTAGATTTACTGTTTAATGTGTTTCTACCGTAATAAAAAATACCTTATCACTTTTGACTTGCAAATATTTAAAAGCTCAAGTGAGCTAGAATTCAGATTAGTGTTTACCAAAATAAAAAATGATATAAATCCACCTATTGTGTAAATGGAATCCTTTTATATACAAGTTTAAATCCAGAGTTCTATAAATTCCACCAGGAGTTCATTATGGCCTGGTGAAATAAACTGAATACATTCCATAGTTAACAGCAGGGACTAGCTTATCTTTCATTTGATTTTTCTAGTGACATTTTAGACTACAATTTCAGCACAGCAATAATAATTCACACTGATGGCCATGCATGATATAAATACCTACATGGAGTTAGATTTCATAACAACATCTTAAACAAATAGCTTGTTATTAGAAAGGATAAAGAGATACAAAAGTTTTGGGCAGGAATGAACAGGAGCTCAATAGTGCTATGTTTTGTTAACAAAAGGATGCCTATGCAAGGACAACATTTGCAAATTCTAGGATCCAGCTTACCCAGTCAATTCATCACTAGCCTCTCACTAAGGGCCAGATTTCCAATGGTGTTGAGGTGCCTAAAGAAGCAGTTAGGCATCTAGTGGGATTTGAAAAGCTACTCTTAGGCACTTTTGAAAATCCCACTAGGTACCTATCTGCATCTTTCAGCACCTAAATACTTTTAAAAATCTGGCTCTAAATCAATTTGCTCCTATTCTCTTGCCTATTAAATCAATTCACACACACCCACATACTAAATCTATTGATTTTTCTCCTCCCACCTAGTCAGTCTATTCACACCGCCTACTAAATCAGTTCATCTGCATCCTCCTCTACATTAAATCAATTCACACACACCTTCCTCTATATTAAATAACTCCCCCTAGCCTGCTCACTCAATTCACTCACACATATTAGCTCAGCACTCCCCTGCCCAATCAGTTCACCTATTGGTTTGCACTCAGCTCATGTTTAGAAGATTTTCTTCACAACCATAAAAGTATACGAATTTTTTTTTAAAGTAAAGTTCAGCTTCTTAACTTGGTTCAGCACGTGACAGGCCTAGGAGCTGCCATGTAGAGCCATACATTCTGTAATAACTTAGATTGTGTCCTGCTTGGAAGGGCACAGCCCACCATATGAAACCCAGAGAGGTTTGGGTTTATGAGAAGCTGTAGTTTTCAGCAAGGTCACTTGTGTTCAGAGAATACAGAACAGCTTTTTTTGCTTTTCGTTTAAATACCTACTGAACTACAGTATCCAGACACAGCAGGGATGGTTTTCTTGCTGGTTATCATCATCATAATTTGTTATCTATATAACAGTATCACCCATAATATGCTAGTGGATATACAGACATACGGGAAGGCACAGTCCCTGCCTCAAAGAGCTTACAATGTAAAAGGAGGAACAGATGAAAATGGAGGGGCGGGGGTCAGAGGAGCTGAAAGACATAGTAGCTAAGTCTCGGCCCTTTCTGCACATCTCTAATAAAAATTATATGAGGAATCCCTGGTTGTGATTCCCTGATTCCGTAGCTAAGGATGAGTTTTGCACCAAAAGCAGGGAAAACAGTGTATCCTCTCCAAAATTACAGGACTCTCTCTTTGAAGAATGACTTTTCTGAGAATTTACAAGTACATTGGGTAATTATTTTATTAGTTAAAATTAATTTCAAAAGGGTCCTTTAAGAATTTCAGCACCCGGTCTCAGACTGTTTCTTTTTCTTGAATTAAATGGATCAACACGGGTGCTTCAGACTTCTCTTATAGTTAAACTCACTGAAATCTTATGCTATATTTGAAGGGTGTTTTGTTTTTTTAAATGATGGACATTTTTTCCTTATTCCTCATAACTGAAAGTGTCTGCTTCAGCAAGGGCTGCCAAATTATGTTCTACGGCAAAGAATTCCATGTAGAACTGCTCTCTTTCAAAGTGTCTACCATCTCTCATTTATCTCAGTGGGACTGAGGTTGTAACTTGCCAGCAGTTAGAAGCCCTTCTCAAAATAGCAACCTATCACCAACAGTTCTCAGTAGGTCTGTTCTTAACAAAGGTGGCTGTTGGGTTCACTCTCACTGAAAACAGTTGGAGGCAGTGGCCATTTGAAAGAGGACACCTTACCCGAGGGCAGCTATAGCCTCAAGTCTACTGAAAACAATGGGAAATAGAAGCCATTTTAAAAACTGGTAATTTTTCAGGAGTTTCTCTGAAGATTTTTATCCACCAGCTTCTACTGACAGACAAACTTTCAGTTAGGAAGATTAATGGCAAAAATTATCAATAATCTTAAATATTTATTTTCAAATGCTAGACGTTGCACCAGATCTACTCAACAGAAAAGGGTGTGTGTAGGGAAACATGGGATGCAAAAGGCAGGGGGAAAAACTACAGTATATATATGTGTAGTCAGGGAGAGCAAGGAGAGGGAGAAACTGGCAGGTATATGCAGGGGAACATGAAGTACAGCAGAAATGGGAAATTTGGGGGGCAGAGAAGTGTAGGAAGGAACACAAGGTTCAAGAAATTTGGAGGAGAGAAGGTTAAGGGAACCTGGACTGTACACTGGCTGATTTGAACTGCTCTGGGCATTCAAACAACCTCAAACTGCCCTATAGTGGTACATGACAAGTGAACGGGAAAAAGAGAGAAAAAAATCTAAATTCTTTAAAAAAACTGAGTTCCATGTCATCTGGGATTACAAACACCAAAATGCCTTAATCATGATTGTGTTGTTATTGTATGGTATATTCCTGTAGAGTTGGTAGGTTCATTGCCAGGATTTATACAGACTAATGATAAAGAGCTTTTCATTTTTAAACATATTTTCACAGCCCTGACAGATAAGCTGGATCTCTCCTTTCACATTTTGTGTGTGGGTTTTATGCATCCGCATGCAGATGGCTCATAGGCAGCTAAAGTCATTTGTTTAGCAGGCCAAGTGTTTGTTTTATTATTTTCAAGTAAGCAAACAACACCTGCTTATTTCTTGCTCTAAACAAGTCGGTCCACACACCAGCAGTATAGCTATACTAGAGTAATCTTGGGCTTTATAATAAAGGACATACAGCATTCACATTTATGAAGTCACAGTTCAGCTTTGAGTGTTGGAAGCTGCCAACTAAAAAGGAACCTTAACACTGTTCCTGTTAGGACTCCATTTTGCAATCAGAGAGTTATGGAGTCACATTGCCTCTGGAGGAACTCTGTGAGGGATTGTATAGTCACTCCCAGGACTCTAATAAATGCAAGTGGAGTATACTGCCCCAGTCAGAATCATGTTACATGTTCCCATTTCCTTGGCCAGCCACTGTCAACTGACCTGAGTGGAGGAAGGGCTGGGAGATGACCCTTTGGGTAAATATCCTATAAGGTCAGTTAAGAACCCTGGAGGACTTTCCCCTTTGGAAGTTTTTTTATGTTTTTCTGAACTTTTTTATTGCATTCCTTAATAATGCGAATCGCTCGCAGTGATATACTTTAACGGGACTACATAACCCCTGATAAGCCTTCCCCTTCAGCAAAGTTAATACTGGAGAGTCAGAGAGAGAGCTGGTTCCCAATCATAGTACTCAGGCACTTGCCTCCTATCTTCCCTAGTTGAACTTCCACCCACCTCTCACTCCTGAGTTCTTCATCTTCCTTCTAAGTTAGACAGCCTACCAAGGCCATTTCTACAAGCACTACACACTTCTCTCACTGCAGGACCCCTCAAAACCAATGACTAAATCCTGAAAATCCTGCTTTAGTCCTCCCCTGCTTGTTGTACTTCTCACACTCAATAGCCATAAAATATCAGTCTTACTTTCCTTCAGGATGCTGCCAGGAAAAAACAGTTACTCACTTTCTCGTAACTGTTGTTCTTCGAGTGCTTGCTCATGTCCATTCCAGTTAGATGTGTGCATGCTGCGTGCACAGTCGTCGGAAAGTTTTTCCCCTAGCGGCACCCATCAGTTCGGCTGTCAAGCCCCCTGGAGTGGCGCCTCCATGGTGGTAAATATATGACTCTGCCGACCCGGCACCTCCTCAGTTCCTTCTTGTTGGTTACTCCGACAGAGGGGAAGGCAGGTGGGTCTGGAATGGACATGAGCAGCACAACTCGAAGAACAGTTACGAGAAAGCGAGTAACTGTTTTTTCTTCTTCGAGTGTTTGTTCATGTTGATTCCAGTTAAGTCACTCCCAAGCCCAACCCCGGAGGTGGGGTCAGAGTTATGGAATCGCTGACTAGAGCACTGCTCTGCTGAATGCTGCATCATCTCTGGGTAATGGCGTAACGAGAGGTACAAGTGTGAACCAAGGACCACATCGCTGCCCTGCAGATTTCTTGTATTGGGACCTGGGCCAGGAATGCTGCTGAGGAGGCCTGCACCCTTGTGGAAGTGATCCATGACGAAATTCTCTGTGACAAGACCAGGAGTCCTTTCACCTGGTTTGCTACCACCATGAATAGCTGGTTTGACTTACAGAACAGCTTCATGCATTCAATGTAAAAGACCGGCGCCCGGCAAATGTCCAGTGAGTGAAGCCTCTGTTCTCGGCTTAGGGTAAAAGACAGGTAGAAAAATGTCCTGGTTAGAGTGGAATTGGGACACAACCTTTGAAAGGAAGGCAGGGTGAGGCCTAAGTTGGACCTTGTCTCTAAAGAAAACCTTGTAGGGAGGGTTGGAGGTGAGGGCTTTTAGCTCCAAAACCCTCCACGCCGAAGTAATGGCGACTTGGAAGGCCACCTTCCATGACAAGTAGATGAGTGAACAAGTCGCCAGTGGTTCAAACGGGGGCCCTGTTAGTCTGGAAAGGACCAGGTTGAGGTCTCACACCGGGATCAGTTGTCTAAACTTTGGGTACAGCCTTTCCAGACCCTTAAGGAAATGGCCAATCATGGGGGTGGCGAAGATGGAACACCCAGCCACTCCCGGGTGGAAGGCAGAGATAGCTGCCAAATGCACCTTGATGGATGATGCTGCCAGACCCTGCTGTTTTAAGTGCAGTAGGTATTCCAGGATAAGCGGTATGGGTGTCTGCATTGGTGCTGAGCGGCTCTGAGCGCACCAGATTGAGAACCTTTTCCACTTGGCCAGGTAGGTGGCTCTGGTGGAGGGCTTCCTGCTACCAAGCAGGACCTCCCTAACCAGCTCAGAGCACATGAGTTCCATAGCGTTTAACCATGAAGCTTCCAAGCCGTGAGGTGAAGGGACTGGACGTCGGGGTGGAGAAGGTGACTGTGATCCTGGCTAATCAGGTTGGGACCAAGGGCAATGCGATTGGGGCGACCATCAACAGCTCCAGTACTGTGGTGTACCAGTGTTGGTGAGGCCACATTCGCACCACCCGTATGACCCCCGCCTTGTCTCTGCAGATCTTGAGCAGGATCTTGTGCACAAGTGGGAACGGTGGGAACATGTACAGCAGATGTTCCATCCAGGGAAGGAGAAATGCGTCTGTGAGAGAGCCCGGGCTGTGATTCCAGAAGGAGCAGAATTGTGGGCACTTTCTGTTGCCTCATGTGGCAAAGAGGTCGATCTGGGGAACTCCCCACCTCTGGAAAACACTGTGTATCACGTCCGGGCAGATGGACCACTCGTGGTTGTGGAAGCATCTGCTGAGGTAATCCACCAGCTCCTTCTGGGAACCTGGGCAGTAGGACACTTCCAGGTGAATAGAGTGGGCTGTGCAGAACTCCCACAGCTTGAGGGCTTCCCGACATAGGGGAGAGGAATGGGCTCCACCCTGCTTGTCTATGTAAATCATTGTAGTTGGGTTGTCCTTAATGATTCTCATGCACTTCCCTTGCAGATGAGCTTGGAAGGTTTGGCATGCTCATCAGACTGCCCTCGACTCCTTGATGTTGATGTGGAGTGAGAGCTCGTCTTGAGACCAGAGGCCCTGTGTTTGAAGGCCTCCTGGGTGCGCACCCCATCCCAGCGCTGACGTGTCCGTTACCAGAGACGGAGAGGGCTGGTATCTGTGGAAGGGGATTCCCTTGCACACCTCCTGCAGGTTGAGCCACCAGCGGACGGACTTGAGGACCTGCACCAGAAGGGTGACCACTGAGTCCAGGCTGTTGTAGCCCAGACGGTAAGCCGACACTAGCCAAGCTTATTCATAGATTCTAGGACTGGAAGGGACCTCAAGAGGTCATCGAGTCCAGTCCCCTGCCCACATGGCAGGACCAAATACTGTCTAGACCACCCCTGATAGACATTTATCTAACCTACTCTTAAATATCTCCAAAGATGGAGATTCCACAACCTCCCTAGGCAATTTATTCCAGTGTTTAACCACCCTGACAGTTAGGAACTTTTTCCTAATGTCCAATCTAAACCTCCCTTCCTGCAGTTTAAGCACATTGCTTCTTGTTCTATCCTTAGAGGCTAAGGTGAACAAGTTTTCTCCCTCCTCCTTATGACACCCTTTTAGATACCTGAAAACTGCTATCATGTCCCCTCTCAGTCTTCTCTTTTCCAAACTAAACAAACCCAGTTCTTTCAGCCTTCCTTCATAGGTCATGTTCTCAAGACCTTTAATCATTCTTGTTGCTCTTCTCTGGACCCTCTCCAATTTCTCCACATCTTTCTTGAAACGCGGTGCCCAGAACTGGACACAATACTCCAGTTGAGGCCTAACCAGTGCAGAGTAGAGCGGAAGAATGACTTCTCGTGTCTTGCTCACAACACACCTGTTAATACATCCCAGAATCACGTTTGATTTTTTTGCAACAGCATCACACTGTTGACTCATATTTAGCTTGTGGTCCACTATAACCTCTAGATCCCTTTCTGCCGTACTCCTTCCTAGACAGTCTCTTCCCATTCTGTATGTGTGAAACTGATTTTTCCTTCCTAAGTGGAGCACTTTGCATTTGTCTTTGTTAAACTTCATCAACTTCAGACTATTTCTCCAATTTGTCTAGATCATTTTGAATTATGACCCTGTTCTCCAAAGCAGTTGCAATCCCTCCCAGTTTGGTATCATCTGCAAACTTAATAAGCGTACTTTCTATGCCAATATCTAAGTCGTTAATGAAGATATTGAACAGAGCCGGTCCCAAAACAGACCCCTGCGGAACCCCACTTGTTATGGCTTTCCAGCAGGATTGGGAACCATTAATAACAACTCTCTGAGTACGGTTATCCAGCCAGTTATTCACCAACCTTACAGTAGCCCCATCTAAATTGTATTTGTCTAGTTTATCGATAAGAATATCATGCGAGACCGTATCAAATGCCTTACTAAAGTCTAGGTATACCACATCCACAGCTTCTCCCTTATCCACAAGGCTCGTTATCCTATCAAAGAAAGCTATCAGATTGGTTTGACACAATTTGTTCTTTACAAATCCATGGTGGCTATTCCCTATCACCTTACCATCTTCCAAATATTTGCAGATGATTTCCTTAATTACTTGCTCCATTATCTTCCCTGGCACGGAAATTAAACTAACTGGTCTGTAGTTTCCTGGGTTGTTTTTATTTCCCTTTTTATAGATGGGCACTATATTTGCCCTTTTCCAGTCTTCTGGAATCTCTCCCGTCTCCCATGATTTTCCAAAGATAATAGCTAGAGGCTCAGATACCTCCTCTATTAGCTCCTTGAGTATTCTAGGATGCATTTCATCAGGTCCTGGTGACTTGCAGGCATCTAACTTTTCTAAGTGATTTTTAACTTGTTCTTTTTTTATTTTATCTGCTAAACCTACCCTCTTCCCATTAGCATTCATTAGGTTAGGCATTCCTTCAGACTTCTCGGTGAAGACCGAAACAAAGAAGTCATTAAGCATCTCTGCCATTTCCAAATTTCCTGTTACTGTTTCTCCCTCTTCACTGAGCAGTGGGCCTACCCTGTCTTTGGTCTTCCTCTTGCTTCTAATGTATTGATAAAAAGTCTTCGTGTGTCCCTTTATTCACGTAGCTAGTTTGAGCTCATTTTGTGCCTTTGCCTTTCTAATCTTGCCCCTGGATTCCTGTGTTGTTTGCCTATATTCATCATTTGTAATCTGGCCTAGTTTCCATTTTTTATATGACTCCTTTTTATTTTTTAGATCATGCAAGATCTCGTGGTTAAGCCAAGGTGGTCTTTTGCCACATTTTCTATCTTTCCTAACCAGCGGAATGGCTTGCTTTTTGGCCCTTAATAGTGTCCCTTTGAAAAACTGCCAACTCTCCTCAGTTGTTTTTCCCCTTAGTCTTGATTCCCATGGGACCTTACCTATCAGCTCTCTGAGCTTATCAAAATCCGCCTGTACAGTGATCCTTCCCCCTGCAACTAAGGAGCGATGGGTGCAGGAAGTGTGTGGGGGGGTGAGAGAGAGGAGGTAGAGAGTTTGCAGAGCTTCCTATAGCCATGGGAGAAATCTGGGGGTAGGTCTGACATGGATCCAGATGCCATGAAGGGAAGAGGAAGTCCCGTCCTCCCCAACCCAGCCGGGACTTGCAGCTGAGGTAGCAGGGTAGGAGCCACCAGCCCATTTCCAATGCCCTGGGCACCCAATACATACTATTGGGGAGGGTCTCAACCAGTCTCGTGGCTTCCCTTTGCTTCCCCATCAGAAAGTCATTTTTCTGCGGAGAAGCAAAAAAATCTGCGGGGGACATAAATTGTGTACATGCACAGTAAGGCAGAATTTCCCTAGCACTATCCACTAACTAACTATTAAAACTATACAATTGTTAAACTATTCAACTATATACACAAAGCTAGTAGGAGAACTAGGAGAGCACTTGCAAGAGCAAGCCACCGCAGTTTCAATGACTGTCACTGGCAGTAAGAAGGAACTGAGGAGGCTCCAGGTCAGCAGGGTCATATATTCACCACCATGGAGGCGCCACTCCAGGGAGCTCCACAGCTGACCCGACAGGTGCTGCTATGGGAAAAATTTTCAGACAGCTGTGCATACGGCACAGACATACCTAACTGGAATCAACATGAGAAAGCACTCGAAGAATAATAATATTTTTGTAAACAAGGATGGGATGATTCTCGTGAACTGATCATTGTAAATAATGTCTGCTGTAGACTAAGCCTTTTTTTCCTATTTGTTCACCAGCAGATTGGACGTCAAATTGTTCAGAGAATTATTTGTCATTCGTCTCTATTCGCCAGGTAGTCTGGATGAATGTCTTTCAGATTTTTTGGGCTGGTCACAAAATGTGCAATTTCACTATTCGCAGGTTGTTATTCATGGTGTGTGATTAGTCACCTAAAATCACACGGGATTTGGGTCTGCTCCCAGGTTGGATTACTAAATTGTTTTTGTTTAAAAAAAAAATGCACACAATTTAGGAGAACAAAAAAAAATAGTGAACAACAAAAAACAAATACCATATATGCTCATTCATAAGCCAAATTTTTTCAGTAAAAAAGGGAAGCATCAGAGAAGGGGGTCAGCTTATGAACGGATAGAGAGAGGGAGAGGTGGGACACAGCCCCTCCCCCAAACAGAGGGAGCAAGGAGAGGCAGCACAACCAGCAGAGCCAGAAGGGAAGAGGTGGTGCCAGAGTCTCTCCGCTTCTGGCCATGCTGCTCTCCCCCCAGTCTCCAAAGCAGCTGCAGCTCCGGGGCTGGGGAGAGTGTGGGGGTGCCGGACTAGGGGTGGGGTCATGTGGGGGGTGGTCACAAGGGTTACTCCCCTGACTCTCAGCTTCTCCCCCCCAAAAAATTTCCCCACCAGTTGCTGTCCTGGCCCGTCTGGGTAAGCAGCTGGCGCGCCGGGACACTTTGTTTACTTAGGTTTACCTCCGTGCCTGCAGATGCTCGAGGTAAACAAGCCATCTCGGCCCACCAGCAGCTTATCCTGATGGCCCGGGAGCCAACGTTTGCTGACCCCTGAATTATAGGGTGGGCTTATGAACGGGTTATAAAAAATTTCCATTTTTACCTATCCATCTTGGGGGGGGTCGGCTTATAAACGAATCAGCTTACGATCAAGTATATACGGTAAGTGTTCCTTAGAGGTTTCCCATCCTAGTACTCAGCTAGGTCTGATCCAGTGCCCATCACAATCAATGGAGTCTGTTATAGGGTACTGGCTGGCCCTTTAAGTCTGGAGGAGACAGTCTGAGAGGCTAGTTCCCCAGATACCTGGAAAGAGGTAAGAAAAATGAAAGATGAGGAATAATCAAAAAAAGACACTGGCTGAGAGGAAGATGGTCCCAAGGAGTAGTCCCTGGGAGGGAGAAAGAGTAGGAAAATCCTTTAAAGGCCTGGGACCAGGAGCATTGTTCAGAAGTCAGGTGTTTGGGGTTATTAGTTCCACCTGGGAAGGATCAAAGCACTGGTCAGATGATTAATTGGGTGAATCAAAAAGGAGGCTCCAAGTCCAGTGAAGGAGAGATTGCTGAGAGAAAGAACTCAGTCAGGCCACAGTCCCCAGAAGGAGGGCTGCGAAAACCCTGAACTTAAGAATAGAGTTAGCAGGCCATGGAGGCCAGGACTCGATCTACACAGCTGAAGGAGGAGGGCTGTGAAAACTCTGAATTTAAGGGGAGCATTTACAGCCAGAATTGGAACCCCACGTTCCTGAAATAGAGAAGCTTGGAGCCCCCAACCTAAGGCGGGGCCATAGGCAGGATCTTTTTGAGAACCAGACAATGTCTAATAAATTAGACCCCAGGAGAGAGGGAATGCTGTTTTAAAGACTCTAGGAGTGAATAAATTATTCCCAAAACAGAGAGAAACAATGGCATGCCGCACAGCAAGGGGGCATGCTCAGAGACTGCTACCCTCTTACAGACTCTTGCCATTGACTACAATGACCCTGGATCAGCGTACAAGCCCTCTTAGCCAACGAGATGACAAGATTGCTGTGGTATGGCTGAAGACCTACTGTAATTTGTGTGCAAAAATTGCTGTATTTGAAAGATAGTCATTGAGTTTACTTGAAGAGAAGATTTAGTGCACTGATAAAGTTTAAAAATATATATAATATATATAATCCAAACTTCAAAACTCCGTAAGAAAGCTGCATCAAAAACTATGCACCTCTGAAGCTCAAACAAGAAGCGACAAAGCTATTGCATGTCTAGATGCCAAGAGCCAGATTCTCCTCTCAGTTTTATTACTGTAAATCAGGAGTATCAATAGAGTTATACGTGTGTAAAACTGGTATAAGTGAGAAAAGAATCAGGCTCCGATGACTAAAAGGAAACGCATACATTTTTATTAGAGTCTATTCCTATTAACTATATATGACTGACAAATATGGGAAATAACCAGCGATCTTGCTAAAACAGACATTACTTTACCTCATGTGGGAACAAATAAGATGCATGCTTTTGTGTGGAAGAATTTATGTTACAGTACATGCATTGGATCCCAAATATATGCTTGCAAATATATGCTTAATTTTATGTGCATAAATAATTTAATTAGATTATTCATGTGCATAAAGTTAAGGATGTGTGTTGACCAGCCTGGGGCCTTGGTGAGGAATAATGCAATAGGTTTTATCCGGTAGGAATATGGTAAATGCCTTAGCCAGAGAGAAGTTACATATGCTACATGACTCTTCAGATGAAGACTCTGCTACATGTTGTGTAGAATATGCAAGTAACAAACACCTATTATCAGTCAGATGATCAATCAATAACATTTGTTCTCCCTGGCACCTTGTTATACTTACCAATATTGCAATATTTTCCTACAAAGTTTTCTTTGCAACCACATATAGTTTTCCCAGTGAAGACAATCATTCTACAGGCACTGTCATGGAGACAAGGATTACTGGTGCAACCTACAAACATAAATAGAAGATCAAACTCAATTAGTGTCCATAATGCAAGGAGGATAAATTGTTGACAAATTGGAGAGGGTCCAGAAAAGGGTCACAAGAATGATTAAAGGATTAGAAACATGCCTTATAGTGATAGACTCAAAGAGCTCAATCTATTTAGCTTAACAAAGAGAAGTTTAAGGGGTGACTTGATTACAGTCTGTAAGTATCTACATAAGGAACTAATATTTGATAATGGGCTCTTCAGTCAAGCAGAGAAAGGTACAACACAATCCAATGGCTGGAAGTTGAAGCTAGACAACTGAGACTGGAAATAAGGCATATATTTTTAACAGTGAGGACAATTAACCATTGGAATAATTTACCAATGGTCGTGGATTCTCTATCACTAGCAATTTTTAAAATCAAGATTTTCTAAAAGATATCCTCGAAGATTTTTTTTCGGGGAAGTTTTATTTTTGCCAGCATTATACAGGAGGTCAGTTAATCACAATGACCCTTCTGGCCTTGGAATCTCTGAATGCTACATGCAGTACAAGAAAATGCAACCCACTTAAACAAATTTCACATCATATCTTGTTGGAATCATCATGAGAGGATGAAAACAAGAAGAATGTAGAGATGTTCACCATATTTATCATGGTGACAACATCTTAAGGCATCTCCTTCTCTGCCATATATACTTTTAGAATTGGTTTTCCCTTTTTTACTATTTCCACACTGGTCCAGACCTTCAGCTGGTACAAACTGAGATAGTTCATTATAGACAACAGAGCTATGCTGATTTATATCAGTTGAAGATCTGGCTCACTGTTTACTTTTACTGTTAATATCAGTATAGCTTCCCCTCTGTTGCAAATATCATTGCTTAACAAATAATAGTAATTATTATTACTACTGCTCGTAATATGCTCCCCACTATTGCAAAATTTTTTAGAGAGCTGTGTAATATTTTAAAATAAACCAACAGGGAGGGAGCTTAGTAAAGTAGTTAGAGCATGTGGCTGGCAGTCAGGATTCCTATGACCAAAGTTATGCCAGTGGTGATTTTGGCTCCTGGGCACATTCACAGCTCTACCATGGACGTACTATGTGAGCTTGGAAAGTCACTTAACTTCTGTGTCTCAGTTTCCACACTTGTAAAATGGGGATGACAATATTTAACTAATTCGCCGGGGTGCTGTGAAGCTTAATTAATATTTGTAAATTGCTTTGAGATTCTGGGATAGAGGTATAATTTTGTTATTATTATTCTTTAATCTATTGTTTATTCTTTTGGGCCCCAATTCAGGATCCCTGTTCCTGAAAGCACTTAAGTGTGTGCTTAAAATAAAACACATGCTTAAGTCCCTCCTTATTCAGTAAAGCACTTAAGCACATGCTCACAGGCTGAATCAGGTCCATTATCCATAAGTGGAAAGAAAAATATTTTTTTCTTTCTGGGTGTGTGTGTTGAAAGAGCCCGGTCACTATGTAGAATACAATAGCACAGGTTTCAGCATCACTATTTTTATTTAGCCCACTACATGCAGATATATACATTTAGAACAAAATAATGCTTATGCTATGGACAGCACAGAGTAATACTTGTGTATCGTGTGTTTTGGCATTCAATTCCGCTGTTAACACACGTGCATTCTTCCACTATTCCTTTGTGGATTCTTGCCCAACTTTCGCCAGTGTCAAAGTACTCATAGCGACTTTCATCAAAACACTTCCCTAAAATAAAATAAAATAAAAAAAGATTTCTAAGGTTTGTTACAAAGAATGATACCAAATGATTTGTTATGCCCTAATGATCCCTTTTCTTGTTAACTAGCCACAGGTTACTTGAAAGTATGGCCTGAACCACAAAGAGATTTAAATCCCAGTTTTAGGTACTGCTGCGATCCACAAAACCCCTGCTTTGTTGCCAGCTAACCCTGTAGGCACGAACACTCACTCACCCATCTAAATTTTTGCTTTAAAAGTCCTCTGGACAACTATGTTTCTGTCTCAGTTCATGCACACTGCTGCCTCATTCTAAGTGCCTGGACATCTATCTCCCACCTTGTCCTCAAATGCAATCCACAAATGAGAAGAAGACAGGTGTTTGCTTGCCTTTCTTGCCTGTGGAGTCTGATCCAATAGGCATGCTCTGATCACACCTACCAGACTGGGGCCCATTCAAAATCTGGTGAGAGGAGGAGCCACCATTGGTGCCCACCATTTAGCTTTTAGCCCAGTGGTTAGGCCACTCACCTGGGATGTGGGAGACCCTCCGTTCAATCCCCGCCTCTGCCTGATGAGGAGAGAGGATTTGAACAGGGGTCTTCCACACTTCCCAGGAGAGTGTGCTAACCACTGAGCTATGAGCATTCTAATAGGGGTCTCCCTCAATCTCTTCTGTTGTAGCTGTTTCATTTTGGAGAAATAATTAAAGAGTGACTGGACCAGGGGGGCTGGATGCTGGATCTCCCATTTCCCAGGTGGGTGACCCAACCACCAGGCTATGGAGACATTCTCACATGCTCTCTTTGGCCCAATGACTCTTCAGTTAGTTACCCACAGTGGAACAGCTTCAACAGGGAAGATTGAGGGAGTCCCATAGCAGAATAGTTCAGTGGACAGGGAACACTCTGTAGAGGTTCAAATCCACTCTGCCCATCAGAATTTAACCTGGGTCTCACACATCCTAAGTGAGTGCTCTACCCTCCTCTTCCAGTTATTTTGTGCATAGTGAGGTAGGCACCTAATGCATCCTTGCAAGCAGAAATGACCCATGCCTGCCGATAGTGGGGGGGGGAGGGACAGAGTGAGGGCAGCAGAACATGCTCTGTCCATGTGAGTATGCTCAGTACAAGCCAAGCAACAACTTGCCGGACGGGGGGGAGAGGGAGATGTGACACATGGCCCCACCACGCATGGCCTCTGCTTGCAAGCAGCAGATTAAGCACTTTAGCTACCTGACTCCAGGAGAAGGGGTCCCAGATGTGGATTGCAAGCAGAGATATGCATCTCCCTGCAGCCTGCATGTAGGTGACTAATTCTGTGAGGGGTGGGACTTAGGACACACCCTTCTTGCTGGCAACTCCCATTGGCTAGCTCTGGCGGGTCCTTGGCTAACATATTTGCTTTTGTGGATCTCATTCTATGGGTAGGTCTACACTTACCTCCGGGTCCAGCGGTAAGCTATCGATCTTCTGGGATCGATCCCGGAAGTGCTTGCCGTCGACGCCGGTACTCCAGCTCGGCGAGAGGAGTACGCGGCATCGGCGGGGGAGCATGTCTGGACCCGCAGTAAGTTCGAACTAAGGTACTTCGAATTCAGCTACGTTATTAACTGAATTTGCGTACCTTAGTTCGAAGTGGGGGGTTAGTGTGGACCAGGCCTTAGGCACCCATCTCTCCCCATTCATTGTATAAGGAGCCTAGGCACCTTACTTAGGCTTTGTGAATCGCGTTGTTGTTCCAGTGATTTTTCTAGATGTCTAAAAGTTACACATCCCAACACTCAGTGCTGCAATGCCCAAGTCCCTTTGTGGATCCGGGCTTATGTGCTAATCAAACAATTTGTGCTTTCACCTTTGTAATGGAAGCACCTAGCCACCATGGTGATAGGTGCTATGACTAATAGTAGAATAAATTAGAAATAAAGAGGTTGGTTGAGCCAGATGGCTTCTCCTGCTTTTAAAATGTCATATGCTCCTGTGAACAAGACAGTGGCACCATTCTGCAAGCCCCCTAATGGTTAATTCACGAAAAGTAAGGAAGAAAAATCAGAGTAAAATACGACATTCATCCCACTTCTATGTATTGTTCATAGCTGTTAGTTTAGCAGACTGGTTCTTACAGATGAAGGCTGTAATGGAGGCAGCTACTTTGGTGCCCCAGCCGGTACCGTACACATTGTATACATGCCATTAGGTGGCTCCAGAGCAGCGGGAAAGGAATTTCATTGAACAACAAAGAGAAACGAGCGCTTTTATGGAACCTTATTCTGTTCTTATACTGTGAGAATCAGGAGCAACCATCACTGACCTCAGTGGAGTTATTCTGCCAAAGGCAACGCTAGCCCATTGGGGCCCTAAGCGGGAATATTTTTGCCCCACCTCTACAACACGCCCCCTTGAGTTTCTCGGGCCCCTAAGCAATTGCTTAGTCTGCTTATGCCTAGCACCAGCACTGTATACTGTTGTAAAACTGGTGCAATAGTATGATAAGAGCCTTATCATCTGATAACTCCCACTTACCCTGGTGTAAATCTGGAGTAACTCAAGTGAAGTCAATGGAATTACACTGGTGTAAAATCACTGAGAGCATGGTAAGATCCTTAATGGGCACATGTGCACATACACTGGGATATAGTGCCTTACCTAAAATTCATTTGCTTGTCATGTCTCTCTACCCTAAGTGCTATATAATATAATTATTCTTTTCTAAACACGTATGCTAATCTCAAAATCTGAGTGCGGGGGTCGGGGGGAAGAGTCTCATTGTATGTCTCTTAGCCTAATACTTTAATGGTAGTTCAGATCAGGTTTGAATTTATAACCATATAATTAACCTATTTTCAGCTGTCCTGTCAGTAACAGATTGTCTATCATAATCACTTGGAAACCAGCCTACACAAACATTAATATCTTAGTGCTCTCTAACATCACAACAACATTACCTTTTCACTAACAAAGTTGGACAAGTCCTCTACCTCTAATATCCATTGCTCATTAAATAAGGCACTTACCAATCTCGCAGTCTTTTCCTGTGAATGCCTCAGGACATGCGCAGTGATAAGAACTATGATCATAGGCAACGGAACAGGTCCCTCCATTTTTGCATGGGTGCCTTGCACAATAATCTGAGAAATCTATTAATAAATTATTGTTAATAACTGCCAGACAACTCAATCTTTGTTTTGTCAGACATTGGCCAGTTATGCAGAATAGCAACACTTTGCGTTCAGATGCCTTGTGGCTTTAATATCACCATTTGATCTCATTAAAACAATGTTTACTCACTGTTCCTTTTTTAATTGCACAATAACTAGATTTATCTTGATCTATAAAACTATACAACTCAGTGAGCTGAATTCTTCTCTTCCACTGAAATAAATGAGTTTATAATGATATAACTGAAGCAAAATTTGACACATGATCATTATTCACAATATTGATAAGTCAAGTCAAGTCAGCAGGTATCATGTGAGGATATGGGACAAATGTCCACAAGATGGAGCTAGTCCTTTACACTAGTGATAAAAAAAAAGTCTGAAGCTCTCATTTGCCCGGATTAATGCTCTGTGTATTTTACGTAGCAACATAACTAAGTGGGATTATGTCTCTACATTAGATTACATAAATTATACATTCCTGGTAGTAGACTCTGGTGCATTCTAAGACTAAGATAAGTGGGATGATGCAGAATTTCCTAACAGGAAGAGAAGGAGCAGATCAAATTAACTCAGAACAAACAAACTGCATCAAATGAATAAACTATAAAGTTTCCTATTCTCTGAAAGTATTTTTAAAAAACATGAAAAAATCCTGTCAGCACTACCTCCCAGTCAGTGGTGTCAAGTGGGAAGAATGTTGTTAAGTGAGGGGGCAACCAAGCCAAATTTCAGCAAGTGGCGTTGCAATCTGGTGCATGACGTAACACCACCACTCAAATGGTGCTGTGAGGCGGTGCATGGAGAGTCTGTCCCTCCACAGTGCCAGGCAGGGGAGTCAGGCTGAGAACTCAACTCCTGGGGGCACCCGCTCATGAACTCTGGTGGTAAGAGGGAGGGCAGACTCCCCAGCCAAAGGAGACCTGGGAGAGGAACTGGAATTCCCTTCGCCCCTGAAATATCTGAACTGGCACCACTGCTCTCAGTTCCCATGAAGTCAATTGATGGAGGCTGCCTTTTACATGACAAAGTACCATATAAAGTTCATAATACTTTTTAATGGGATAACACTAGTTGACAAAAGACATTGGGTTAACTCATCAATTGGTATAAACCAGCGTCTCTCCACTGAGGCCAATTGATCCAGCTGAAAGGCTGGCCCAATATTTTGCCTACATTTGAATTCTCTATCTAATGCTTCCTAGCCAAATTCTGCCATGAGGACAATGCAGAATTACACCATTGAGCTGTTCTTTGAGCAGGTGCTGGGCTGCCAACATGCTGATACTGCCAAGTAGACAATCCAACATGTAAAAATATACCCACACATAAAGAGTCTGAAACAAAGCACTTGAGGCCAGATTCTAAAATTCACTGTATTGGTATAAATCTGGAGTAATTCCACTGAAGTCAAGGCATATGCTCCAGATTTACAATGGTGTAACTGAGATCAGTATCTAGGCCTGTGTACATATACTGGTAGTCACACCCAAGGAGAACATCAAAAGAAAGCATGTAAACATAATGACTATGCTGCTGCTTCTTCCATTTTATAGTTATAAAATATCTATATTATATAGTGTTTCATCACTACATATTCCTGTAATTTTCAAACTTCTGCTCTCTCCCAGGGCCATCCCTCAGTATAGTGGAGCACATGGCAAATCATTTTTGGTACCATCCCTAAGTCAGCAAAGCAGAACCCCTAGCTCTGTCCTTCTCTCTTTCATTGGAACTCCTCATTATATTCCCTTCCACCATCCCTGGGTCACTTCCCATCTGTCTTTCCTCGGCATCCTCATCTCTTCTCCCCTCTGCTTCATTATTTATCTTTTGGCCAGCACAGGTCCTCTTGCAACTTCCACATCAGGGATGTGCTCCTACAGCACAGGAGTATTCTGGCCAGATCGTTTCTTCCTGCTTGGAACTCTTCCCAGAGTTATGGGTCCCTGGTAAACATGGTGCCCCAAGCAGCTGCCCGTCCAGTCTGTGCCTAAAGCCATCCCAGGATATCATCCCTCCTTTGTGAGAAAACCCCCACTTGAATCCTTTCACAATTGCTAACAACCATCTTGAGTTCAACTTCTCCAGAGCCCTGCTGAAGTAGTGAGTCACCTGCTCTCAGCTGTCTGACCACATCACCCAACTTCCTGGACTACTTTCAATTTGGATAGGACACTTTTCACCATACTGAGATGGCTCTTCTCCAGGAATTTAACTAGCTAGTACATGTTTCTGATCTGATACCTCCCCTCTCTTTATATTCAACTTACAAGATCTCGGCACATCTTTCCATATCATTCTGTTTTTATGTGCCCCTGAACAAAGTTGGTATCTAGTACTCTCCTTTCTTGAAACTTGATCCAAGATTCTTTGAAATCAATGATAAAACTCCCGTTGACGTTGGTGAGCTTTGGGTAGACCTTTGGGTTTAACCCTACAAGGTGCAGGGCACACTTAGGGTGACCAGATGTCCTGATTTTATAGGAGCAGTCCCAATATTCAGGCTTTTTTCTTATATAGGCACCTATTACCCTCCACCCCATCCCGATTTTTCACACTTGCTATCTGGTCACCCTTGGCACACTGGCCCCTATCCAGCACAATACTAGAGCCACAACTCAGCAATTCACTTGTGGCCACATTTGTACAGGTATTTAGGTGCCTGAAGATGCAGACAGGTGTCTAGTGGGATTTTCAACAGTACCTAGGTACCTAATTCCTATTGAAATCAAAAGTATTTCTGCAAAAAAAATTTTTTTTACTGTTTTTCTAGTTTATATAATGGTTGGGATTTCAGTGGGACCAGGACTCAATCTTTAAGTCACCAGGAATTAATGGTGCAGAGAATTTCACAAGATCCAGCCACACATTGGTAAGCAACCAACTGGGCCCAAAATAACTTGCATCTAAAAGAGTTTACCACAGACCTTTACTTCCTATTTTATGCCGACAATCAAAATTATGTGCATGCAGTACTATTGCTCTTTGCTATATAAAATCTGTGGGAAAATCCTGCCCATTTTGAGCTGACTACCCTTTTCATTGTTCTTAGGCTACTTCTGCAATGAATGCTTCTATTTACTCGCCCTCTTTGAAGCAGTCACTAAAGCAATATTTTTTTTTCAAATGAATTCTTCATAAGACAATCTGTTTTTGAAGCTCTGTTCTCTTTCGGTACATTATTGAGGAAGAGTAGCTGACGGAGTATCTGTGTGTTTAGCGTGAGGAAGAAAATATTTCCTTATTTGTTAAAAAAATGCAACTGTTTAAAAGAAATTACAAACAAAACAGAAATAGTCAGAGACACAGCCAGAACGGTTTTATCATCTGAGAGATGTGGTGTAGGGAAACAGGAACAGCCTACAAGTGCAACTCAGCGAGGAGGAAGGATGGTCTAGTGGCTAGAGCACTAGGGCAAGGGAGACGTGACTTCCAGTCTCTGCTCCACCACAAACTCCTCTGAGACCTTGGATAAGTCACTGAGCCTCGATTCCCCATAAATACACTAAGGGTGGGATACTACTGTAACAGGGGCCATACAAATACCATAAATAGAAAGATTCCCCCCCCCCCCCCCCCAATGGTCACTCATTTGTACAGAAGGCTAGTCCTGGGCACATAAATTAAAAGAAGGTGATTCCTGTAAAAACAGAGCACAAGACACTATTCCTTCCTTCAGAAATGGCTCCTACTGTCCCAGATACCCATGGAATAACACAGATAGATTACAATGAAAGGGTTGCTTGACACGGTTTACTTTGCCCACTGCTCTTATTAGAAAGATTATTTTATTTCCATAACTCACCAAATGAAACAGTTCCATTACATGAGCTCAGTGTGCAGTGCTAACAACCTCACAAATTCAGTGCTCCCGCAGCACGACTACACTTAGGGCCTTAATTTGCCAGGACTACTCTTGTGCCTTCTTTATATGCCCAATTACCGCATGCAGGACTTGTTTTCCTCCTATCTGCTAAATCTTGGGTAGCTAAGAAAGGGAGGCAGGGGAGATGTTGAGCATGGAGCATGTGAAAGCCCAAAGGGAGATATGCTGTATTCTGCTATACAGCCTTTTGGCAGTCTAGCAGTTACGTCACTTCCATACCTGGATATTTCTAAACATGCTGCTGCTCCCTCCAGACCTAGAGCTGGTGACTGATGCAGAATGTGTTATATGGGGAGTGAGTCCAGGATTCACCCTTCCCCAGAAAGATACTGTTTTGCGTGCCTGGCAATATGAGATGAAGTTGGGCCTCACCTATAGTGAGCAGGATTTTCCCTATGCACAGGAATAGCACTGACATTTAACCAAAGAATGGGGCTCAGGCTTTAATTTCACAGCATGGGGTACTGAAAACATACATGGGAACAGAGTGCGCTAGGTGATGGACAAATGACAGGTTTCACTTTCCAGCACTGATCCAGACTCCAGAAAAAAAGTTTAAACCCAACACTGTTATATGAATAGTTCATATTTTAGTATTTTTTAAATAGAGAAAGACCCAGATCCTCAGTTGCTGTAAATCAGTGTAGCTATACAGACATCAGTGTAGCTACACCAACTGAAGATCTGGCCTCTAGCGTGCACACTGCACAAGAAATACCTTAATAAGTTCCTTATTCTGTGGAAATCTCATCCTTCCCCTATTTCCACTTCCCTGTGTCATGTCCAGCCTTGATTGTGAGATCCCCAGAACAGGGGATTTACCTTTTACTTGTCTATAAAGCATCATGCACACTGATGGATAGATAATAAATCACCATCTAATAATAACAACAAAATACTGGATATTGCAGGGCAATTGTGCTTTTCAGATGCCTGTTGCTGGTGTCATTAATTACTTGCCTTACCTATATGGTCTTTGGACGCAGAAGCACAATAACCCCACTTCCTGTCGCGATCATAGTTATGTGTGGTTGAACACCTGAAAGAATTAAAAGTGTAGTTTAATGCAGCTTTGTAAACAACCCTGCACCATCTGAGACAAGAACATCCTTCAAAATCACTTAGTATGAACTATTAAGAGCTGATATTTTATTTATTTTAATTACAGCAGTAGTAAGGACAGTAATACTTAGGGGTGATCTGCAAAAGGCATTTAAACAGATGTGATTAATAAAAAAAGTCCTGAAAAAAAATTGTTGGTGGTGTTTTCATTCCCCCCCCCCCCAAGTTGTTTTATTTTCTGCTTGCTTTTTACTGTGGAAACATTGGGAATGCCAAGTCTTTTCATCCCTGGTTTTACTGGAGGAATCACTGAGGGTCTTTGAGTTGAGCATTCTGACCTCTCTCACCTTAGTTGAAAGTTACATGATGCCAGAGTGGGGACAATTAGCATCTCTTCTGCCTGGCCTGCCATGTTCGGGGGTGGGACCATGCCACAAAAACCACTTACCTCCCATCTATCACATGGAAGTGATGATCCTCACAAGGACCCTCTATGCATGGCTCAAAGAAAGGGCAGGATCTGAGCCCAGAAAATGATGAATGACAAGTTTCTTTTAATAGGGTCTCATAGGAGGGTGCTCTGTCTGGTCAGCAGGCCTAGTGGCCAGGGTCTGCTGCTGTAATCTCTTTTCAGTTCAATGTGTCAGGGACCCTCTAAACAGGGTTCAGCTGGGTCAGCTTTCTTTTGGGTAGCTTCCCATCCTTGGGCTATGTTCCTTTCCCCAGGAGCATTGCTCAGCTGTGACTGAGGGACAGAGCTTTCCTAGCCCAGTACTGCTTCAGCCTTGCCTCTAGTGCGGGGTCCATAAACCCTATCATAGGTCTGAAGAGTGAATTAGCTGACGAAGATGCTCATGAGCACAGTACAGATTTAGGGCCACTGCGGGATATCATAGTTAATTTACTTTATCAGACCGAAAGGCGCCTATATTAACTTCCTTTTTGTTGCTCTATACATTTCCATTACACATTTATCATCCTACTCTACCTTGTGAGATTATCCTTTTTAAAATTAATTAGCATTAATTTAATTCAAGCTCCTGGGGAAAAAACACTGGGGATAAAAATGATCTTTGTGAAAGATACCATCACCCCACCTCCCTTCACTTGAAGATAGGCTACGAACAGATGTGGAACTGAGAGCTGAGACCTCCCCAACAAGTCCTCCAGCAAAACCAGGGAAATCCTGACTTGGCATTCCTGATATTACTAAGGTTTAAAAAAAAAAAAAGACAAAAATAAATATCTAAAAAAACACATTAAGGCTGGCTTTATTCATCATAATTAAAATAGGGCCTAACCCATTTTTGCTTTCGAAAGTAACCTCTTATAAATTGTAGAGATGGGGGAAGTTGTCCCCAAAGGGACTTTTCTCTGCTTTCTATGGCAAATGTGCTTTATTTTCTGTTCCTTAAAGTATTTCCACTTCTTAGCCACCCAGACAGGAATAATTACAAATGAGGAACTATACAAAGGTGATTTCCAGATTCACCGACAGAATCTCAACTCTTTGCAACAGAAAGGGTCAAATGCTGCTCCCCTTACTTGAGTGCATCTCACTTTTTAATGGATTTCACCCTCTGTGAGGCAGGGAACGATTATCCATATTTTACAGGCAGGGCATGAAGGCACAGCATAGATTAAGTCATTTATCCAAGGCCACACAGGAAGTTTGCAGCTGAGCTGAGAACTGAACACAGCCCAAACCAGAGAGAGCACTGGCCCTTGGCCATCCTTTCTACCTTATTCTGATGTATCATAATAAATATTATCTGTAGAGGGAGTATCACTACAGAATAACGGCATGACTGTGGAGTGTTATAAAGAAAGGTGCTTTTCATAGAATCAAAGGACTGGAAGGGACCTCAGGAGGTCATCTAGTTCAATCCCCTGCACTCATGGCAGGACTAAGCATTATCTAGACCAGCATTTCTCAAACTGGGGTCTGCAGACCCCTGAGGGTCCCGAGCGTACTTCAGGGGGTCTGTGGGTCCCGCTGATCAACTCCTCCCCACTCCTTCTCTCCCTCAACTCCTCGCCCTCCCTCCCAGCACCTGCTTCACGCCAGGGAACAACTGAAGCAGGCACTGGGAGAGAGGGCGAGGAGTGGGGACCCTGGGTCTGCGCTGCTCCTGGAAGTGACCAGCACGTCCCTGCGGCCAGAGGGGGGCAGGGAGTCTCCGCGTGCTGCCCCCGGCCCAAGCGCCGACTCTGCAGCTCCCATTGGCTGGAAACTATGGCCAACGGGAGCTGAGGGGGCAGTGCCTGCGGGTAGGGGCAGCACGCAGAGGCCCCATGACCCGCTGCCTAGGAACCGCTGCCAGAGGGATGTGCCAGTCGCTTTCGGGAGCTGCCCGAGGTAAGTGTTACCCCCCCCCTTACCCCTTCCCACACCACAACCCCCTGCCCCAGCCCAGAGCCTGCACCCAAACTCCCTTCCAGAGCCCACACCCCTTCCCGCCCCCAAACTCCCTCTGTCATCCCCTCTGCACCCCTCACCCCTGCCCCAGCCCTAAGCCTCCTCCAGAACCCAAACTCCTTCCCGTTCCATCCCACACCCAAACTCCCTCCCAGAGCCCACACCCCACTCTTTCCCACATCCAAACTCCCAGCCCAGAGCTCGCACCCCTCACTCACTCCTTCATCCAAACTCCCTCCCAGAGCCCACACCTGCTCCTGCACCCCAACCCCATGTCCCAGCCTGGTCAAAGTGAGTAAGGGTGGGAGACAGCGAGTGACAGAGGGAGGGGGGATGGAGTGAGCTGGGGCGTGGCCTTGGGGAAGTGAGCAGAGCAAGGGCTGAGAGGGGGGGGGGGTTGGGGTCCCCGAAAAATTTTAAATCAGAATGGGGGTCCTCGGGTTGCTAAAGTTTGAGAACTGCTGATCTAGTCAATTCCTGGCAGGTATTTGTCTAACCTGATCTTAAATCTCTCCAATGATGGAGATTCCACAACCTCCCTAGGCAAGTTATTCCAGTGCTTAACTACTGTGACAGTTAGGAAGTTTTTCCTAATGTGAACCTAAACCTCCCCTGCTGCAATTTAAGCCCATTGCTTCTTGTCCTATCCTCACAGGTTAAGAAGAACAATTCTTTTCCCTTCTCCTTGTAACAACCTTTTATGTACTTGAAAAGAGTTATCATGTCCCCTTTCAGTCTTCCCTTTTCCAGACTAAACAAACCCAATTTTTTTCAATCTTCCCTCTTAGGTCATGTTTTCTAGACCTTTAATCATTTTTGTTGCTCTTCTCTGGACTTTCTCCAATTCGTCCACATCTTTCCTGAAATGTGGTGCTCAGAACTAGACGCAATACTCCAGTTGAGGCCTAATCAGCAGAAAGTAGAGCAGAAGAATTACTTCTTGTGTCTTGCTTACAACACTCCTGCTAATACATCCCAGAATGATGTTTGCTTTTTTTGCAACGGTATTACACTGTTGAATCATACTCAGGGCTGGCTCCAGGCACCAGATCCCCAAGCAGGTGCTTGGGGCGGCCAAGGGAGTGGGGCGGCATGTGTGGCAACTCCGGGGGCGGCAGGTCCCTCACTCCCTCTAGGAGTGAAGGACCTGCTGCCGAACTGCCGCCGCCGATCACGGCTTTTTTTTTTTTTTTTTTCCCCAATTGCCACCGCCGGTCGCGATTGTGATCGCGGCTTTTTTTTTTTTTTTTTGCTTGGGGTGGCAGAAATGCTGGAGTCGGCCCTGATCATACTTAGCTGGTGGTCCACTATGACCACCAGATCCCTTTCTGCAGTACTCCTTCCTAGGCAGTCATTTCCCATTTTATATGTGTGCAACTGATTGTTCCTTCCTAAACGGAGTACTTTGCATTTGTCCTTATTGAATTTCATCCTATTTACTTCCGCCCATTTCTCCAGTTTGTCCAGATCATTTTGAATTTTAATCCTATCCTCCAAAGCACTTGCAATCCCTCCCAGCTTGGTACTGTCTGCAAACTTTATAAGTGTACTCTCCATCTAGGTTGCATTTCCCTAGTTTGTTTATGAAAAGGTCATGCAAGACAGTATCAAAAGCTTCACTAAAGTCAAGATATACCATGTCTACTGCTTCCCCCCATTCACAAGACTTGTTATCCTGTCAAAGAAAGCTATCAGGTTGGTTTGACACAATTTGTTCTGGACAAATCTATGCTGTTACTTATCACCTTATTATCTTCTAGATATTTGCAAATTGATTGCTTAATTATTTGCTCCATTATATTTCCAGGTACATAAGTTAAGCTGACTGGTCTGTAATTCCCGGGGTTGTGCTTATTTCCCTTTTTATAGATTGGCTCTATATTTGCCCTTTTCCAGTCTTCTGATATCTCTCCCGTCTTTAATGACTTTTCAAAGATAATGGCTAATGGTTCAGATATCTCATCAGTCAACTCCTTGAGTATTCTAGGATGCATTTCATCAGGCCCTAATGACTTGACATCTAATTTGTCTAAGTAATTTTTAACTTGTTCTTCCCTATTTTAGCCTCTGATCCTACCTCATTTTCACTGGCATTCAGTATGTTAGACATCCAATCACCACCAACCTTCTTGGTGAAAACCAAAACAAAGAAGTCATTAAGCACCTCTGCCATTTCCACATTTTCTGTTATTATTTCCGCCCTCCCGCCCCCAGTTAAGTTACGGGCCTACCCTGTCCTTGGTCTTCCTCTTCTAACGTATTTGTAGAATGTTTTCTTTTTACCCTTTATGTCTCCAGCAAGTTTGATCTCATTTTGTGCCTTGCCCTTTCTAATTTTGTCCCTCCATACTTGTATTATTTGTTTATATTCATCCTTTGTAATTTGACCTAGTTTCCATTTTTTGTAGGACTCTTTTGATTTTTAGATCATTGAAGAGCTTCTAGTTAAGCAAGGGTGGCCTCTTGCCATACTTCCTATCTTTCCTACGCAGTGGGATAGTTTGCTCTTGTGCCCTTAATAATGTCTCTTTGAAAAACTGCCAACTGTCTTCAATTGTTTTTCCTCTTAGACTTGCTTCCCATGGGATCTTACCTACCAACTCCCTGAGTTTGCTAAAGTCTGCCTTCTTTAAATCCATTATCTTTATTTTGCTGTTCTCCTGCCTATCATTCTTTAGAAACATGAACTCACCATTTCATGATCACTTTCACCCAAGCTGCCTTCCACTTTCAAATTCTAACCAGTTCCGCCCTATTTGTCAAAATCAAATCTAGAACAGCCTCTCCCCTAGTAGCTTTTTCCACCTTCTGAAATAAAAAATGTCTCCAATACATTCCAAGAACTTGTTGGATAATCTGTGCCTTGCTGTTTTATTTTCCCAACAGATGTCTGAGTAGTCGAAGTCTCCCATCACCACCAAGTCCTGTGCTTTGGATGATTTTGTTAGTTGTTTAAAAAAAGCCTCTTCCACCTCTTCTTCTGTAGTAGACCCCTATCAGGACTTCACCCTTGTTTTTTACTGCTTTTATCCTTACCCAGAGACTTTCAACAACTCTGTCTCCTATTTCTATCTCAATCTCAATCCAAGTCTATACATTTTTAATATATAAGGCAAAACCTCCTCCCTTTTTTCCCTGCCTGTCCTTCCTGAGCAAGCTATACCCTTCTATACTCTTCTTCTGTTTTATTTAAACTACCTGATCACTATTTCACTATTTTATTATGTATCTTTTTAACATTAATTGAACAGAAAGAAAGATGCATGGTAGTCCAATTAAAAATTACCAAAATTAAAGTAGTATTCTGAAGTTAAAAGAATTAGGGTCCACTTAACTCCATTCAAGTCAATGGGACACCCTCCATGGCTTATACTGGAGTTGAGATCAGGCCTTCTTAAAAGATGGCCTATGATTTTGCCACAATTGTTACATTAGAGTTAAATTAATCATTAAGTTAAAAGTTGTCACTGACACCGCGGTGCTCATGACATTATTCCTGAAATGGGCTCAGGCTCTGCATTTAATGCCTCATTTGTGTCAGCAGTGATGGGAAAAGGGTGTCTGGAGCTTTACAGCTGAGCTATTGCTGCAAGACTGGCTTACTAGACCAACACTACATTAACTGGCATGTGAGAAACTAATGGAAAAGGCTCTATATAGTTCTGATTAATGACAAAAGAGCTAAATAAATATGTCACATAAAGACTTTAAACAACAACAAAACTCTGTGGGATGGTTAGAAAAAGCTAAGATTTACCCCAAAATTAAGATCACCCAACTCTGTCCTTCAGCAGATGGGATTCAATATTAACTTGTTTAGAATCTTTTTTCCTCTTTAAATATTTTATGTTATCGAAGTTACAGGGCCTGACATGGCTCCCTGCACTGGCCCCCCTTTCTCCACCGTATCGAACACAAACTACTCGTCTTCACATTCAAGGTCCTGTTCCCACAGTACAAATAATCTCCCAAGCTGCCACTCATGCTTGGGAGGAGCTCCCCATAAATATTTGTAAAGCTATTGTCATTGTCATCCTTTAAATCCGTTCTTAAAACTCTTCTGTGCTGTGATGCCTACCAAAAACTTGACAACACTTAGGCAATTGACATGTTGAGGCCATGGCCTATTATACTGCCCAATATTGTCTCAATGTTTCCCTGTGATCACTCATCTGTGTGACTATAACCACCTTTTGTCTCTTGTTTTATACGCAGATTGGGGCAGGGAATTTCTTTTCATTATGTATGTGTACAGTGCCTACTATACTGGGATCTTGGTCCATGACTGGGCTCATAGATGCTACCATAACACAAATAATAAAATTAAAGTCACTAGGAGATGGGTTGGGCGGCGGCCCACAGCTCAAGACTTCTGCATATAAAATCCAGCAGCAGAACTAAAAAACAGCATATTAAGTGTCTGATCTGAATGTTACTGAAGTAAATAGAAAGACACTCTAACGTTGCACTCCATATGTTTGTGGAAATAAGCTTATGAGTGTAAACATAATGTAACTGGAATATGCTTTATGCAAAAGGTCTCTTGTAAGATATCGTTACAAAGCTTATAATCTACTGTATGAATGTATCATTCTTGTATCTGAAGCTAGAAATATGAAGTATTATTCTAAAGTCCTATTGTAATTATGCAAAGTGTGGGCCATTAATGGTGGTTTAGAATCTTGATGGCTCCCATTGACCAGGACAATTGGTTGTAAATGGCTCTGTTTACTTGTAAGCCTTCCAGTGTTCGTGTGAGTCAGACCAGAAAGAATGGAGGCTTGGGGTCTCACAGGACATGTGACCATGTCACCTGGTACTGGAATCCATCTTAAATCCAGTGCTTTTCCATTTAGAAGGTGGGGTGGGGACCCAGAGAGACAAAAGATTCCCGCCTGTTGCCAAAGCTATAAAAGGGGGTGGAACAGAACAAAGGGGGGTCCCAGTCATGTGAAATCCCCTGCTTTTCACCTAAGATGCCTGCTGGAACTAACAAGAACTGTACTGGGGAAAGGACTGGGCCCAGACTAGGAAGGAGTCTAGTGTGTGAAAGAAGCTTATTGGAACATCTCTGAGGATGAGGTTTACCTGTATTCAGTTTCTTAATGTATTAGGCTTAGATTTGCGTGTTTTGTTTTATTTTGCTTGGTAACTTACTTTGTTCTGTCTGTTATTTCTTGAAACCACTTAAATCCTACTTTTTATATTTAATAAAATCACTTCTGTTTATTAGTAAACTCAGAGTAAGTGACTAATACCTGGGGGAACAAACAGCTGTGCATATCTCTCTATCATTGTTATAGAGGGCGGACAATTTATGAGTTTACCCTATAAGCTTTATATAGGGTAAAATGAATTTATTTGGGGTTTGGATCCCATTGGGAACTAGGTGTTTGGGTGCTGGAGATAGGTGACTTGCTGAGCAGTTTTTGGTTAAAGCCTGCAGCTTTGGGGGTATGGACCAGACTTGGGTCTGTGTTGCAGTAGGCTAGCATGTCTGGCTCAACAAGACGAGGTTCTGGAGTCCCAAGCTGGCAGGGAAAATGGGCTCAGAGGTAATTCCAGCACATCAGTTGACAGTCCCCAGGGGGTCTCTGTAACGGAACCCGTCACAGACTCCTCTACTGACTTGAATGGGTTTTGGATCAGGCACTAATCTGTCAGCTATTAAATAGAGAGATAAAGTGGGTTAGGTAATATTTATTGCCAACCAAGCCATAGGTGGTCAGGCCTAACGGTGAAGAGAAGAGTTCAGCCTACAGGTTAGAGCTGGGTCAAGTGTGGATGGAGTCCAGGAAATGAGTCAAGGGTCAGTACCAGAGGGGCAGAAGGCCAAATGTCAGAGTGGGGGGAAGGGAAACCAGAGTTGTAAACCAGAGGCAGAACCAGAGATCAGTGCTGGAGACATAGAAGCTGAATGCCAGATCTGGAGGGTCAACTGGAGTCATAAGCCACAGGCAGAGCTAGGGCGGGTGGGTCAAAACTGGAAGTCTGAAGTAGAGGGAAACAGGAGCTGGAGCAGAGCAGAGGAACTGGAAGCAGTCTGGAGCAGGGCTAGAACAAGGGCTGGAGCAAGCAGGAGCAGGGCTGGAACAAGGGCAAGCACAGCTGCAGGTATGGTGCATGTTGAGCAACCAGTGAACTACAGTGGGGGCTTGGTCTGCTCCCTGATAACATCTTTTATTGGACCAACTTCTGTTGGTGAAAGAAACAAGCTTTCAAGCTACTCAGAGCTCTTCTTCGGGTCTGGGAAAGGTATTCAGAGGATATTTCTACACTGCAATGTAAACCCTGGGTTTGAACTCAGGCTCAAGCATAATCCCCCTTCTGTCTACACACAAATCACGCTAATCTAGGACTCAGACCCAGTGTCCTAGGACACCACAGGGGTGGAGGATCCGAGTGTGAGTCAAGTCGGGACCCAAGATTAAAGCCTTTGCTTTGCAGTGTAGTTGCAGCCCCACTGGACTCACACTATGGGAGTCTGCTAAAAGTATTCCACAACCCCAGCAGATGACTTTCTTTGTCCTCTAGACAGTCATGTTTGGTGGACAGTCAAGTTTTCCCACATTGCTCCAGGAACAAAAGGGCTAGAGCAGCCACGTTTTGTGTGTGTGCTAGGAAGTCTGGGATATGAGTGGTTTGACTTTTGCCCTCATAATGCAGTATAGACGCTGGTGCCCCAGGCTGGGACGCAAGGTCCAACAATTCCTAACCTGGGATTACAAATGAGTGTAGACTCTCAAGCACTAGGTAAACAAACCCAGGGTCTGCTAACTCGAGTTCAACTGACCCTGGGCTTACATTGCAGTGTAGACATCCCAGAGAGTCACAGCTAAATACAAGATGGAACAGATTGTTAAGACAATAAGTTAACACATGTTGCAAGCGACCATTCAAGGTGAAATGGACATTAACACCTCTACAGTCATAGGACAATGGAGGGACAGTGGGTTACAGATTGTTATAATGAGCCATAAATTCAGTGTCTTTACTGAGTTCATGATTTTTAGTGTCTAGCAATGTCCTGGGACCAAAACAGCCACAACAACACTTCAAACAGGTATTAAATAGGAAAACCCTCAGGTTAAGCAATGTATCTAGAAAGCTTTAAATCAGCAGAACAATGTGGTGCTATCCAACTGTTTTAGTTTGTCAAGTGCTATTAGGGTGACCAGATGTCCCAATTTTATAGGGACAGTCCTGGTTTTTGGGTCTTTTTCTTATTTAGGGTCCTATTACCCCCCATCCCCATCCCGATTTTTCACACTTGCTGTCTGGTCACCCTAAGTGCTATATAAAGGGCCAGGTTGTGCCAAACAGCTGAGCAGGGGGCCAGCCACAATGACAGTCCCTGATAATGTCCCTCCCAGTATAAGCCACCTCAAAAAGAGCAGGGAGGAAGTGAAGTCTTATCTGCTCACCAGTCAGCAGAGTCATCTGAAGTCCATTATCACATATGACATTATCATATACAGACTCATATGCACATAAGCTAACAAAAACAATGCACAAGGCAGCGCTCTCTTTGTTATGCAGTGCTAGTTTTCTGGCATCAAGATCTCTGAAGACATGTCAGGTTGCTTTTAGCTTATGA
Source organism: Trachemys scripta elegans (assembly GCF_013100865.1). NCBI lineage: Eukaryota > Metazoa > Chordata > Testudines > Emydidae > Trachemys > Trachemys scripta. The sequence continues at coordinate 119,481,945 of NC_048302.1, forward strand.
GAGAAGAGCATATGTTCTCTAGAAAGGTCAGAGATAAAGATGAAACAGACATGACTTGTCAAAATCAGGCAGCTACAGCTACCTCCTCTCTTATCTGCCAACTTGTAAACTGTATTTGAAAACAGGAAGCACAAATGAAAGCCACCCAAGGTCAGCTCTCAACTGTGCTCCAACCCTGGATCCCACACATTGGCTCTTTTTCAATTTCTATGGCATAGTTAGTTAAAGATATATATGGAGGATTTCAGGTATAATTAAGAATCCCCCTGAACATGAAATAAACTGAAATAGGCCTAAAGACTGATCTCCAGTGTGTTGGCTCATTTGGATGCAGGTTTCAAGAAAGAAAATTGCACACATTATATATATTTAATTAAGATACTCTTGAAATATTGTTTTATTGGTGCCTCTCTCATCAGCTATTTACCTGTGGATAATCAGGATAATCAGAAGTGATCTCCTAGCTTGAATTACTTAGTTTAAATGAGAGACAAGATGGGAGAGGTAATATCTTTTATTGGACCAACTTCTGTTGATGAGAAAGACAAGCTTTTTTGAGCTACACAGAGCTCTTCCTCAGGTCTGGAAAAAGTAATCAGAGCATCACAGCTAAATACAAGATAGAACAAATAGTGTAGTACAAGTAGCTAGCACATATTCTAAGGGACAATTCAAGTTGAAGTGGCCCATTAACATCTCTGCAGTCATATGTCAAAAAGGGGAGGCTAGTGGGTTACAAACTGTTGTAATAAGCCATAAATCCAGTGTCTTTTTGCTAGACTCTAAACATCATGGTCTTAAGAGTTATGAATTTAAGCTCCTAGGCTCATCTTTTGAAAGTGTTATGCAGGTTTCCTTTGAGGATGAGGACGGATAGGTCAGATATAGAGTGATCACTTTGTGAAAAGTGTTCACCCACAGATGATAGGGTGTTCTTGTCTTTTATCATTTTCCTGTGTGAGTTCATTCGAGAGCGTAATGATTGTCTGGTTTCACCCACATAGTTGTTATTGGGACATTTAGTCACTGAGTGAGGTATACCACATGTTGTGATAAGCATGTGTAGCACCCATGGATCTTGAAAAGTGTGTTGTGGCAGGTGTTGACCATTGGCGCGGAGGAGGTATTTCTGCAGGTTTTGCATCTGTTCTGACAGGATCTGGTGTCGCTTTAAGTTGGTGTGTCCTGGTCTGTGGGTAGCTTGCTTCGATGATGAGTTTAGAAAGGTTGGGTGGGGGGTTGTTTCAGGAATGATTTCTTGCAAGATGGGGTCCCCATCGAGTATGGGTTGTAGTTGTGTAATGATACCCAGTATGGGTTCCAGAGTGAGGTGGTAGACGACAACTAGGGGTGTGCGGCCAGAGGGAGTTTTATTTATGTATTGAAGCAGGTTCTCTCAAGGTATTTTGGTGGCCCATTCCATGATGCAATCTACTTTTCTGGTGGAGTGTTCTTGTTTGGTGAAGGCGGTTTTAAGTGCGTTAAGGTGTATATCCCGGACTTTCTCTTGGGAGCTTATTCTGTGGTAGTTGAGTGCCTGGCTGTAGATTTCTTGGTATCTTTGGGATGGTTACTGGATCTATGAAGGTAGGTATGGTGATTCATGGGTTTCTTGTATATAGTCATTCGTAGAGTTCCATTATTTAAGTTGATTGTAGTGTCCAGAAAGTTGATGCTGGTGCAGGAACATTCCAGAAAGAGTTTAATGGACAGGGAGTGGGTGTTAAAATTGTGGTGGAAATCTGTGAGGGAGTTTAAGTTGTCTGTCCAGAGGATGAAAATATCATCAATGTATCTCAGGTATATAATTGGTTTCATGATGCATTTTGTGGTGCATTTCTCTCTGGAATACTTCCACACTAGCCTCAACTTCCTGAACATCACAATCTGCTTCAACATGGATAGCTTGTCTCTCTCACCAACAGAAGTTAGTCCAATTAAATATATTACCTCACCCACCTTGTCTAATATCCTGGGACTGACACAGTTTAAATGAGTCCACATGAGACTGACCTATGGTGCCTACACTACACTAGCACTTTACACTCACAATAGATATGCAGTAGAAGGCAGGTTCTAGCCCTTAGATTTTATTTTGGACAAGTGCCTTTTTTCATGATTGACACAAGTGTTTCTTTGACTGCATATCTATTTACAAACACATTCTGTAACATTATCACATTTACCTACACCCTTAAATCTGCCACTTACGAATCATCTATAGGGAAAAAGATGGTCAGACCCCTGTACTTCCTAGTCCATTCTCTATTTTGTCTTCTTATACCCACTTCTTGTGTCTGGTAGTAAACTAAGGCCATGTCTACACTACAACCCTTACAGCAGCACAGTTGTGCCACTGCAAGGTCTCCTGTGTAGCCGCTCTATACCAGCGGGGGAGAGCTCCCCTGCTGGCATAATTAAACCACCCCCAACGAGTGGCGGTAGCTATGACACCCAGAGACACTTTCTCACTGACATAGCGCTGTCCACACTGGTGCTTTTGCCAGTGAAACTTCTGTCTGTTACTGACCTAAGTGCTAGTGTAGACAAAGCTTGAGGTTGTCTGGTTCTCTGTGTTTATACAGTGCCTAACACAATGGGGTCCCTATCTGACTGGAGCCCTCCAGACACTACTGTAATACAAATAATAGTGAATATTTATAACAATTCCCACATTCAGGGAAGGACAGAATTGGACCGTGACTCTTTGAAAAAGTTTTTGAATTTTTAAAAAAATAAGTGAATCTGGAATAATAAAAATAAATATTCTGATGGCTAGCTGTAGTCCACCTACAACTGCACCGTCCATATGAGATTGGTGCCAGTATCACTAGAGTTTAAGTACAGGCAGGAAAAAGGATTTCATCTAAAAACTTGATTGGCTTTCCTGTAGTAAACTTTTGAGTTGTTACCCATACAAAACTTGATTGCTTCTTCAGCAGGGAGGTCAGTCCTAGCACATTGATTACATATATTTATATTCCATCTTTTATTCAGTCCAGAGAGTTAATAGTAGAGAGGTCATATTCTCCACTTATACTGCACAAGGAATTGCCAATGATCTGAACTGGAATTCCCATATATGAATCAAGGAAAGAATATGTATGACCCCTGATGAATAATTCTTCTGCATTCCTTTTGTGCGATGACGCATAATTCTTCTACACTACTTTTGTGCATTCTTTGTGCCTTAAGACACTGGCATTGCCCCATCTCTTTCTGTATACAGGGTCTGAGCCAATGCTCACTGACATCGGTAGGAGTCTTTCTTTTGACTTCAATGGGTGTTGGATTGGGCCCATAAATATTTATGGTAAAAACAAGACTAATGATCAGATACCTACTCATTTTAATTTAAAATAAAGCACTGAATATTTCTTTGCAAAGCTGACTTACCATTTCTTTTGAGAAAATAGATTTGATATACATGCGTGGTACATCCTTCCACCATACCGAAAGGGAAATGTACATAGCTGTTCATCCTCTGTAAACACTGAAATACAAGAGTAAAACGTTCCGTGCAGTCACACACTGACATGCAGCTCTTTGCTTACACAAAAGTAACGCTAATTTAAAGGAAAGGAATCTTCAGGTATCTCAATAGGATGGTGGATCCTGTTTCTTGTGAACTCTGGTATAGTAAGAGGAAAAGGAAATCTTACTTAGAGTACACTGGATCTGCAGGCACTACAGCTAAAGCAACATAATTTAAGTAGTCAGTGGTAGAATAAAAATTTCAGGTAATTTCAGCTCATGAATATATGGCAATTCCCAGTACAGCCAGACATAATAATAATTAATGATAATACATTCATATTATTGTGATATCTGAAATACAGTAACGCCTCACTTAAAGTCGTCCCAGTTAACATTGTCTCATTGTTTCGTTGCTGATCAATTAGGGAACATGCTCGTTTAAAGTTGTGCAGTGCTCCCTTCTAATGTCGTTTGGCAGCTGCCTGCTTTGTCCACTGCTTGCAGGAAGAGCAGCCCGGTGCAGCTAGCTGATGGGGGCTTGTAACCAGGGTGGACCAGCAGCCCCCCCCATCAACTCCCCCTATCAGCTCCCTGCTCCCCTAAGTTCCCCGGGCTGCAGCCGCCCAGCAGGCTATCAATTGCCAGGCAGTTCAGCTGTCCTTCCCCCCACTGCCATGTGCTGCTCCTGCCCTCTGCCTTGGAGCTGCTCCCAGAGACTCCTGCTTGCTGTGCAGGGGAGGAAGGGGGGGCTAATGTCAGGGTGTCCCCCTCCCCCTGCACCCCGCTTACCCCTGCAGGGAGGGGACACAGACGGAGAGAGACATAGAGAGCTTGGGGCAGCAGCTGCTGTCTCAACTTCCTGATCCACTTAAAAAGACAATACACTTAAGAGTGGGTCAGCTTATTTAAAGGGGCAAATGTGCATCTCTCTCTCTCTCTCTCCCACACACACACGAGGTGCATGTCTGTCTCTGTCTGCTATGCTGTCTCCCCTCCCTCGTTTTCGTGCTGCCTTGTGTGAGAGGCTACATTAACAACAATGTGTTAACCCCTGAGGGCTCAGCCGAGTGCTAGTTCATCATTTAGCAGCAAGGCATTCCCTGGGAAATATCCCTCCCTCTTCCAGCCTCTAACTTCACGACCTCAACCAAGCTTCACAATCATCATAGCTGTGAACAGTATTACATTGTTTGTTTAAAACGTATACTGTGTGTATATCTATATAATATATAGTTTTTTGTCTGGTGAAAAAAAATTCCCTGGAACCTAACAACTCCCCATTTACATTAATTCTTATGGGCAAATTGGATTCGCTTAACATCGTTTCGCTTAAAGTCACATTTTTCAGGAACATAACTAAAACCTTAAGCGAGGAGTTACTGTAGTACTCATTGGGCCTGTATACCACATTATAACATCCATTTAAAGTAAAGTGTTAGCCTGTAAAACAATCAAATAGACAAAAATGGTCAAAGGGGTAGGAGGGCTGTAAAGGGTGGAAGAAGATACTTAATATGGGGGCAAACATTGATTGGAATGATCAGATCATCACTTTTGGCATAAATAGGCTCATTACAAGTGAAGAAAAATGGACTGAGATGGATTTCTAGAAGCAATGAGTCTATGCCCACCACCTCAGTAGTACAGTTGCCTAAGAGGGATGATGGGATCCCTATAAGGCAGGTAAGGCTAGATAAGGCCCTCCTACTTTTTACCGGCCATAAGGGCAAGTAATGGAGGAGAGGGGCAAAGAGGAGTGAACAGGGGGAGGGGTCTTGGGGGAAAGAGTCGGCATGGGGCCAGGGCCTTGAGGAGAAGCGGTGGTGCGAGGGCTCAGGAAGAAGGGGCAGCATGGGGGCAAAGCCTTGAGGGAGGGGATGGTGTGAGGGTGGGGCCATGGTTTGGGCACCTGTGGCCCCTCCATTTTTAGAGAGCTTCCACCAACTCCTGGGCAAGATCCACAAAATGGATTTGGACACCTCGCTGTCACTTTAGGTGCTAAAATTCAAAATTTAGATATGCAAACCCTCCCCCTCAATTGCCACCTAACACTGTAGGTACCTAAAGTCTTAGGGGCCTGAATTTCCACAGGTAAAGTCCCTTAGGTGCTTACAAATCTGCCACTGGGCAGGTGCACAGCCACTTCAGTCTAGATGCCTGCATGTAGCTCACACTTAAGCCCCAGCATGATCCTCAGAGTAGGCGTTCTGCCTATCTTACCTGTGGTGCCTGATCTGGTAGGTGTTCTCAGAATCTGCCTACCAGATTGGGTCCGGCACATAACACCACCAGAGGAAGAGGTGGTGCTGGGGAGACAGCACCTTTATATCTTTTAGCTAGTGGCTAGAGCACTCAGTCATGATGTGGGAGACCTAGGTCAATTCTCTGCTCTGCCTGATGTGGAGAAGGGATTTGAACTTGGCTTTTCCCCACCCAGGAGGGTGCCCTAGCCACTGCACTATAGGATATTCTGAGGCAGGTGTCTCTCAGTATTTCCTGTTAGAGCTGCTCCACTGTGTATAAATAATTAAATATGCACTGTTCTTTTCTTTCTGTTCCTCCGCCACTGTCTTTAAGAGTTCACGTTGAAACAAAAAACAGGCTTGGTATAGGGTTGCATAGCATAGATACAGGTAAACAGTTTGTTATTACTGATGCCTATTAGAATTGATTTGGTACCTCTGTGGTGAAAGATTTCATGTACTGGGCCTCTTCTTTGTGTAAACCCACGGTTCTACAAATAAAAATAATGCAGATTGAAAAGACATAAATCCATTACATGAAACATTCTGTAAGGACGAAACACACATTCAGAGGAGTCCCAAAACATTTGTTATGTAGCACTTCTACAAGAATCCTATTATTTGTGTGTGGTTTTGGCGAGGGTGCAGTCTTGTGAAAGGGGATAAACAAACATTAGCTGATGAAAGGTCGTGGCTTATCCAGGAAAAACCAAACATGGTACAAGAATGCAGAAGACAAGCTTCATTATATCTCTCTGTTATTTAGGGACATATGTTCCTATTTCTTTTGGCGGGGAGCATGTCTTTCAAAGCTAGTTCGCAACTACGAATAATGCCCCAACCTTTTGACCTTTCACATCATTTAGCAGTGTTCCCCATGGGCTGAGTTATAAGCAATCTCTATTTGGGCTCACTGATCAGGAAATGAACACCAATAAAACTAAATATGTTAATTCTAATCAGCCACAAGAAATAAGAAATAATAGTAGGACATATAAAGTGCCACCACCACCAAAGGCACTCAGGACAACAAATAACCATAAAGCCGTGATTAAAATACAATATCCATATAATATAAATTCAATATCAGAAAAACAATCAAGGGAACTGGCACATAAGGAAGGGGGAGAAATAGAGGGAAGTTAATAAATAAGGAGCCAAGCATGATTCTTCTAAAAAAGCAGCTTGAGATGTTTATTACTACAGGGAAAAGCTTAGATGGATGCAAGGAAGAAACAAGTTCCACAGTCTGGAGCCTACAACAGCTCCATCACCTCCCAACCTAAGGCCTGATCCAACACCCAGTGGCCCAAGCAGGATTGAGGCCCTTTGTGCTAGGCACTGTAGAAACACATAAAGAGAGACATTCCCTTGGCCTAGAATGCTTACAGTCCAAGACAAGATGCAACTAGAACATGTAATACACTGTTGAAAGGTGTGGGGGAGGACCACAACAGAGGTAAGAACAGGTGGTTACCTAGGCTAGCTATGTGCAGTTAGATGGCTCTCAGTCAATTCTTTAAAAATATATAGCACAAATATTAGTGTTATCATTAATCCCTAATGGCCCCTCCCCTAGCCACTACTAGTTTAAGCCCAGATCCAGAGCATTTATGTATGTGCTGCTTAATTTTAAGCATAGAAACACTGAAAGTTCAGCACATGCATAAGTGCTTTGCTGTATCAGGACCTGAGCCAGGAGAAAGTTTAGTAGCCTGAGCACCAAGTGTGACATACCCACATTCCAGTAGATGCACAGGTTCAGACTCCAACAGGGCAATCTAGAGGTAAAGATCCATGAAGTTTGATGTACGGGGTGGGTCTTATAGATGAAACCCTCTAACATGCTCCTGTCTGCTCGGCAAGGGCATTACAGATCCCCGGCATTTCTTGTATGTGTGCTCCTCCCTTGATAACTTGGCAGTGTATTACATGCTGGTTGCTGTTTTCCACCCTACTGGTAGGTGAAAGGACTCCTATATGCATAACCATTGTAGTATTATTAGCATGACATGATACCTGATTTTCCACAAAGTTATCAGATAAATTATCCATGAAGAAAGATTTTGTCAGCTAACTTGCTTTGTGTAATTCAGCCAGCTGTCCAGCTCTACCCATTCAACCCAAGTATAAGTATCTGGTGCCTGTCATTTCATGTCCAGTCTTTGATGCACTAACCAGCCATTCCAAATCACAAGAAAATCACACTTACCATCCCTGTACAGTCACTGCTGAAAGTCAAAGCCAGGATGACAACAATGAAAGGACTGCAGGCTTTCATCTTCATTTTCCTTTCCAAAAAGCCCTGCATACAGCCGCAGGCTGGGCTGTTCTGCTGCCCAGGGGTCTGAAGCTGGAGGATAAATCAGCTACAGGCTTTTGCAAGAGATTTGGATATACCAAAATCTCCCAGTGGTTCACTTGACTTTAGAGTATTTTAACTTGTTAAGTAATCAGAGCTCTTATCAATGTTAATCATTAACTTCTTTGTGGGCTGATGTGAATGCAGCTATTTTACTAAAACCACAGGGACTGAATAGCTTTCAAAGGGCCCTGTGTGGAGATAAGTGCCCTCCACTTGCTCTGAACTCACTGGGCATGAAATGTACTCAACACATCCACAGGATCCAGCTTGATGTTACTTGTACTCAGAAAGCTATTTGCAACGGAAGCACTTCTTCTCTCTTTTCCTTTGATATGTAATTATAAACATGATACAGTAATTATGAAGAGCTCCAAACAAGCCACTCAGGAAACTATGTTATGTGGCAAAACATGGAACAGATCAATGCCAATATCAGACAAACACAAGAATTACTCATTAACAGATGGTTACCTGCCCAGCAGTTACTTATAAGAATGCTGGAGCAGTGAGTTAGGAAAAAATAAAAGAGAAAGAAAATACACATTACTCTGACAAAACAGAAACTAGGTACAATAAACCCATTCTATAGGAAGGTATGGTCTACACTTACAAGTTTTATTGGCATAGCTAAGTCAGTTAAGGGTTTAATTTTTATCAACGTAGTCCCTGCCAATGAAGCGCTGTCCACACTGGTGCTTTTCATTGTTAAAACTTTTGTCGTTCAGGGGGCTGTTTTTTCACACCCCGAGCGACAAAAGTTCTAACAATGAAAGTGCCAGTGTAGACATAGCCCTAGTGTGAACACAGTTATATCAGTATAACTGTGCTTATAAGTGGGGGAATTGGCATAAGCTATACCAGTGAAAGTCCTTTCATACTGCTATAACTGTGTCCACACTAGTGGATTTTGCCAGTATAACTATACTGGTATAATTATACAGGCAAAACCTTCCTAGTGTAGGCAACGCCTTAAAAGTGAACAACAAAGGCTGGGTGAATTTTGAATTCACTCCAGATTCAGCAATAAATAATAATTATACTTGGCACTTACATAGCATCTGTTATCTTAGGGGATCTGAAATTAATTAATCCCCACAGAACCTGTGATGTAGGTATGTATAATTATCCCTCATTTTACAGATGGGAAGTATGAGATACAGAGACGTTAAATGATTCACCAAGGTCACAAAGGAATTCTGTGGCAGAGCAGGGATAGAACGCACATCTCCCAGCTATCAGTCTCATGCCTTACCTCTAACACCATCCATTCTCTAGTTAACTAGGCTCCAGAATGGCAGGTCCCATACTATGGTTTGTGGACTACCAGTGATCCCAATTGGCCTTTCCATGTGGTCAAGAAAGAGCCAGGCAGCCAACTGATATTGCTAATTCAGTCACTTGGTTTGCTGTTCCAGCAAGTACACCTGAAAGCTGGGAGGGAAGTCACTACTAGGGGTCATGGTTCAATAAAGAAAGCAGCCTCCTCCCCCTTGTCAGATCCAGGACCAGCCACCACTAGGGCCAGGACTTCAGTATTTCAGTGAAGACCGAGGCAGGATCTAGGATAACTTATTTATTTACCTAAAACAAGAAATGACACAAAGTACTGATGATGATGCCTTAATCTAGTCTGTCTGTGTTCTCTGACCCAGTCTCTGCTACTGGCTCCTTTCCCTAAGAGCAGGAACTGACAAGCAGAGAGGCATTGGACAGTATCCTGCTGGTTGAGTGGCAACTTTAAACTTTCTGCTGAAACGCAATGCTTTATAATACAAGGAAAAAGAAGAAGCCACTACTGCTGTCACCACAGGGAATTGTGACATCTGGGAGCCAGAGCTGCTGACAGCATAGAGAAAAGACAGTTACCTTTTCTGTAACTGGTATTTCTTTGAGATGTGTTGCTCATGTCTATTCCACAATAGGTGTGCGTGCTCACCATGTACACCGGTGCCGGAAGCTTTTCCCCTAGCAGGACCCGTGGGGAGGAGCACCCCCCATGACCCCTGGAGTGGCACCTGCCTGGCGCAGTATAAGGGGTGCTGCGAGCTCCCCCCACCCTCAGTTCCTTCTTGCCAGACAACTCCGACAGAAGGGAAGGAGGTGGGATGTGGAATAGACATGAACAACACATCTTGAAGAATACCAGTTACAGAAAAGGTAACTGTCTTTTCTTCTTTGAGTGATTGCTCATATGCATTCCACAATAGGTGATTCCAAGCTATATCTGTTGGAGGTGGGTAGGAGTTGACAAACTCTCGGGATGGAGCACAGCCCTGTGAACCCGGCGTCCTCCCTGGTCTGGGAGACGATCGCATAATGCGAGGTGAATGTGTGAACTGAAGACCATGTGGCGGCCCTACAAATGTCCTGAATGGGGACATGGGCTAAAAAGGCAGCCGACGAGGCTTGCGCCCTAGTCAAGAGTGCCCTCACAATTGACGGTGGAGGGATCCCCGCCAGGTCATAACAGGTACGGATGCACGAGGTGATCCAGTTGGAGAGCCGATGAGTGGAGATCGGCTGACCCCTCATGCGTTCGGCTGAGGCAATGAACAGCTGTGAGGACTTCCTGAATGGCTTAGTCCAGTCCAGGTACAAGGCCAGAGTACGTCTCACATCCAGCGTGTGGAGGCGGCGCTCCTCACTAGACGCATGGGCCTTGGGGCAGAGGACCTGACCCATGTGGTAGGCGGAGACCACCTTTGGGAGGAACGAAGGATGTGGGCGGAGCTGGACCTTATCCTTATGGAACACCATGTACAGGGGCTCGGACGTCAGGGCCCTGAGTTCCGAGACCCGCCTAGCCGATGTGATCACCACCAGGAAGGCCACCTTCCATGAGAGGTGCGACCAGGAGCACGTAGCTAGCGGCTCAAACGGGGGGCCCAACAGCCAGGCCAGTACCAACTTCCGGTCCCACTGCGGGACTGGGGGCCTAACGTACAGGAAGAGATGATCCAATCCCTTAAGGAATCGGCCAGTCATAGCATGGGAGAATACTGTGTACCCTTGCACAGGCGGGTGGAAGGCCGTTAAGGCTGTCAAGTGCACCTTGACGGATGAGGTGCCAGGCCCTGGGCTCTAAGGTGAAGGAGGTAATCCAAAATGAGCTGGATTGGGGCAGCCACGGGGGAAACACCCCGTTCATCCACCCATCGGGAAAATCGAGACCACTTTGCCAAGTAGGCTTGGCGCATGGAGGTCGCCTGCTTTCCAAGAGGACGTGCTGAACCCCTTCCAAGCACATCCTTTCCTCCTGGCCTAACCATTGAGCAGCCACGCCATGAGGTGGAGTGCCGCTAGGTTGGGATGGAGGAGGCGGCCCTGGGAGAGCAGGTCCAGGCAGGACAGCAATGGCCATGGCGGGGCAACTACCAGGCTTGTGAGGGTCCCGTACCAATGCTGCCTGGGCCATGCTGGGGCAATCAGGAGGACCCGGGCCCTGTCTGCCTTTATCTTTTCCAGGACCTTGCCTATCAGTGGGAATGGGGGGAAGGCATAGAGAAACTGGCCTGACCAGGACAGGTGGAAGACATCGGAGATAACGCACCCACCCCCCCAGCAGAACCGGGGACAGCGACGGTTCTGCAGAGTCACAAACAGGTCCACCTGGGGAGTTCCCCATTCTTGGAAAAGTCCGTGGGGAGGATCACCATCGTAGGGAGGCGATCATCGGTTCGGGCACAGTGAGGACTTTGTCCATCCTGTCTCTGGCCTGGAAGAACACTGAAGCCAACCAGAGCTGGAGGGGCCTCATCCTGAGTCTGGCGTGATGGATCACATATGTGCACCCCGACATGTGACCCAAGAGCTGAAGACACACTCCAGCTGTTGTCACTGGAAACCTTGTGACTGTGTCGATGAGCCCTTTCAGGGTCTCAAACCTGTCTGGTGGGAGGGAGGCTCTGGCCGACGTGGCGTCCAGGACCGCCCCGATAAACTCCATGCATTTTACCAGGACTAATGTGGACTTGGTGTTGTTTACCAACAGGCCCAAAGTGGCACATGTGGACAGAAGGAGCACCACATGATCCCGCACCCACAACCAGGAGCTGCCCTTGACCAGCCAGTTGTCCAGATAGGGGAAGATCTGGATCCCACAGCGCCTGAGGTAGGCCATCACCACAGACATACACTTTGTAAATACCCTGGGGGCAGTGGACAGGCCAAACGGGAGGGCCATAAATTGGTAGTGTTCCTGCCCAACCATGAAATGGAGGAAGCGTCTGTCCCCTGGAATATATGGATGTGGAAGTACACATCCTACAGAGCGAGGGCGGTATACCAGTCCCCGGGATCCAGGGAGGGAATGATGGAGGCCAGGGAGACCATGGGGAACATGAGCTTTACCACAAACTGGTTCAGGCCACGCAGCTCCAGGATGGGCCTGAACCCCCTTTGGCCTTCAGGATAAGGAAATAGAGGGAGTAGTACACCTTGCATTTGAACTCCACTAGCACCACTTCCACCACTCCTAGGCCAAGGAGCTGCTCCACCTCCTACTCGAGCAGAGCCTCGTGAGAGGGGTCCCCCAGCAGGGACGGGGGCGGAGGGTGGTTGGACAGGCTGGAGGTAAACTGGAGGGTGTAACCCTGGGAGATGGTGTTGAGGACCCATCGGTCCGAGGTCAGCTGCGACCACTCCGGGAGGAAAGCACACAACTGGCTGGAGAAGGGAAGATTTATTGTGGTTGGATCCCTGATGAGAATTGGTAGGTCGCCACTGGGCGTCCTATCAAAACCGCAGTTTCCCTGCCTGTTTGCCCTTGGAGGACCCAGACTGGAGGGCAGACCGAGACTGACTCTGCAGGCGTTTCTTATAGTCCATAACTTTTTATAAGGGGGCTCGTATTTAGAGTGGGTGGCCTGGGTGGGAGCCTGCTGTGGCTTAAACTTAGGTCTAGCCGGAGCCAGAACATAGAGGCCAAGAGTCTAACGCGTAGTGTGGGAGTCTTTCAGGCCATGCAGTTTTATGTCCATCTGTTCCGCAAACAGAGCCATGCCATCAAACAGGAGGTCCTGCAAGGAGTTCTGCACCTCACTGGACAGCCCAGAGAGCAGGAGCCACGACGCCCTTCTCATGGACACCGCGGAGGCCATGGACCACGTGGCCATGTCTGCCACATCCGCCACCACCTGCAGGGTTGCCCTGGCAACCGCTGTACCCTCCTCCACCAGCACTTTGAACTCCTTCCTGTCGCACTCCTGGAGGGAGTCCTCAAACTTGGGCAAAGAGCCCCACAAATTGAACTCATTCGGGCCCAGGAGAGCCTGATGCCACCCTTTTCAATAGCTCCTGATGTGCTTTAGAGGCCTCTTGCAGGACGGCGGGAGGGGGGGCCGTAATCGCCTCTTCGGGGAGGGAGGAGGCGGCAGGCACAGTACTTTCTGTGTCCACCAGCACCGGAGTATCCACCACCTGGTCACTCTCTGGGCACGGCACCAAAGATGCACGTCCCACCGACTCCTTCCCCGGAGGCCGGGAGAGGGAAGCCAACGGCCGTTCTGAGACTCCGGCCACAGAGTGAGCCCCCACCGGAGGCTGCGTTGGGGGCCACGGTGCCCACTGGTACCACTGTGCCAGCCACTGGTACCAAACTGCACCGGCTGTGGCACCGGTGGAGCAGGCTGTTCGGCCTGACTGGCCTGACCCATCGATGGACAACTACGAAGGGAGGCCGGGCTGACGTACAACCTGCCGCTGTCCCTGGACCGGGAGGAGTGGCGGTGCAGGGAGCGGTGCCGACCATGAGACTGCGACCCTGACATGGAGGAATGGTACCGTCGGTAGCAGCTGCTCTGCAATCAGCTCTGGCGGGTGGATCCATGATGGCGAAACGCCGGCAATCGATGCCGGGGCTCCGGGAGCAATGTCGTGGCGGGGTCATTGAATGAGACAACGAATGGGAATGGTGTCAACGTTTGTGTCACGACTAGCTACGATAGCCCCTCTAAGACAAGGACCTTCGGCGTTGTCTGCCTCAGTTCCATCAGTGTCCGCGCCTCGAGGTGGAGTGGTGTCTGGAGTCTCTGTCAGATGGAACTCAGCCAGACAACCTTGTGGGAGTCGACAGGTACCAACGTGGACTACGCACAGGACAGTCACTGAGCAGCGAACGGCGTTGGGAACATTCCCTTGACCGTGACCGGTACCGAGCCAGGGTCGATTGTGGAGATCCCAGCAGCAGCTTGCCTCTGGACCGCGGGGCCAACATTGGCGGTGCTCCTGGTACTGGCATGGACATAACATCCCGGGCTACTTGCAGAGCCTCTTGCGTAGAGGGCATCTGGACATCCAGGGAAGCCTGCTCCAAGTGGGCCGTGCTACTCCGCTCGACCTGAGTCGGAGGCCTAGAGGCCGATGGGGACTGAGAACTGCTCAACATGGGTCTAGCCTCTCCCCCAGTTTTGGTCCGGTGCTGTGGTGGAGAAGGTCTCTTCTTAGCCTTCTTGGCATGCCCCGCGGACGGGGAGCGGTGCCGACTGATAGATGGTGCCGGGGGGTCGCTGCACACCGACACCGCGGTGCCCAGTGCCAACTCGGAGCGGTGCGCTGTAGTCGAGGTCAACGCCGACTCCATGAAGATGGCCTGGAGCCTAATGTCTCTCTTTTTCTTGGTCTGAGGCTTAAACGACTTGCAAATCTTGCAGTGATCACTGAGATGGGTTTCACGCAAACAGCGTAAACAGTCCGCGTGCGGGTCACTCACTGGCATTGGTCGCCTACAAGTGTCACACGACTTAAAACCCAGGGCACGGGGCATGCCCCGGCCCCAGTGCACTAAACTAAACTAAACTAAAACTACTCAAACTACCAACTACAGGTACCATACACTGAACGAACAAGAGTTCAGCAAAGGTGGAGCAGAGCAGTTCCGGAGCACTTCACTGGCGGCAAGAAGGAACTGAGAGTGGGGGGAGCAGGCAGCGCCCCCTATACTGCACCATGGAGGCGCCACTCCAGGGGTTGCTAGGGGCACTCCCCTATGGGTACTGCTAGGGGAAAAACTTCTGACACCGGTGCACGGGGCGAGCACACACACCTATTGTGGAATACACATGAGCAATCACTCAAAGAAGAAGGGGAGACCCAGTAGAGGAAGTAGCTGCCACCAAGAACTGAGAAACCTTCTTTCAGGAACCACCAACACATGGAGCTGCAGATGACAGGCACCACTTTCTTCCAATGGGAATTTCCTCACTCAAGGACTAAATAACAGCTTCAGGATTTGGCCTTATTTAAATACATTATACCAAACACCTACCCACTGCACATTCACTACCTATACAGATTCAGTCCAAAGGGGTATGGAAGGATCTAAATGGCACAGATGAAAGGTACTGACTGGGATTCAACCAGTTGTTGTAGCAGGAAATTATATTAAACCATCAATTCTCAGTGCCCCATATCCTGTAGACAAGAAACTTTAAAGCACTGTCCATAAG
Source organism: Trachemys scripta elegans (assembly GCF_013100865.1). Classification (NCBI taxonomy): domain Eukaryota; kingdom Metazoa; phylum Chordata; order Testudines; family Emydidae; genus Trachemys; species Trachemys scripta. Next base: position 119,497,475 of record NC_048302.1, read on the forward strand.
GTTCTAAATTAATGGACATTTAAAAACAGACTCCACAAAACACTGGAAAATATACTGAGGGGAAAATCCTGGCTCTTGAAGGAATAGACTGTCTGACCCAAGAGTTCTTTTCCATATCTGACTGCTACAATTTTCAGAAATGGCACCCAATGCTGATCTCCTTGCACCAGAGCAACTGAGACCTGAATCTGGTCCACAGTCTCAAAGAAACACCTCCATTTCCTCTTTTAATAGCAGTTAGGTTCCTCCTTTAAATTTTGTGATATAGCAATATTCAACATTTCCTGAACAGTTTAATCCAAACTAAGTATGAATCAACAGTGTAACATTGTTGCAAAAAAAGCAAACATCATTCTGGGATGTATTAGCAGGAGTATTGTAAGCAAGACATGACAAGTAATTCTTCCGCTCTACTCTGTGCTGATTAGGGCTCAACTGGAGTATTGTGTCCAGTTCCGGATGCCACATTTTAGGAAAGATGTGGACAAATTGGAGAAAGTCCAGAGAAGAGCATCACAAATGATTAAAGGTCTAGAAAATATGACCTATGAAGGAAGATTGAAAAAATTGGGTTTGTTTGCTCTGGAGAAGAGAAGACTGAGGGGCGACAAGATAACAGTTTTCAAATATATAAAAGATTGTTACAAGGAGGAGGGAGAAAAATTGTGCTCTTCAACCTCTGAGGATTGTACAAGAAGCAATGGGCTTACTGAGGTTTAGGATGGACATTAGGAAAAACTTTCTGTCAGGGTAGTTAAGCAGTGGAATAAATTGCCTAGGGAGCTTGTGGAATCTTCATCATTGGAGATTTTTAAGAGCACATTAGACAATCACCTGTCTGAGATGGTCTAGATAATACTTAGTCCTGCCATGAGTGCAGGGGACTAGACTAGGAGACTTTTGAGGTCCTTTTCAGTCCTACAATTCTATATTCAGGGCTGGTTCTGCTCCTACTGAAGTCAATGCGAGTTTGCAAAATGATACATGGAGGTCGTTACATTCTTTGCAGCCCACCCTCCTTTTGTGTGAAAGAAAAATAAGCTGTGACTTTCAACTGTGACCTTCCTTTTATGCCAACATCATCAAGAGACAATGAAAAAGGCAACAAAACAAAGTGCTATAAAATAACAGAAACTGAGAGAAATTGAGATAACATCTTTTATTGGACCAACTTCTGTTTGTCAGAAAGACAAGCTTTCGAGCTTCTTCAGGTCTGGACCTGACCTGAAGAAGAGTTCTGTGTAAGCTCGAGTCAAAATGCTGAGTGTCCTAATAACAATGACCTAATAACAATGATAATTACCCAGCAGCATTAAATACTAATATACAACTAAATGATTCCATCAGCATTAAATAATCAAATGGAGATAAAAATGTGCCTGCACCAGCCAATACATAAAAATAAACGGAAAAGCCCCTCAAATAAACACATATGCCCTTCTATCTAGGAATATATCCCAATCCTTCCCCAGAAACCCTGTCAAATAAATGGATTTTGCAGCATGCCTGGAAGGTCAGCAATGTTCTACATTCTTTTTCACATTATTCCCAGGTGTAAATGGAAATCTTATCACTCAGTTACTGACAAGTTGAGGGTAAAGAATAACACAATACTTTGCAATGAATATATGATCTCCAGTTCATTTTTGTAAATTACTTTAATGTTTATCCAGGTAAATGAGGTTTCCTACTTTTAAAGCCAATTTTTCTTCTTTTTACCTGTAGAGTTAATATGTGGCAGCTTAATGGTGGGATCTTTTGCTGGCTCCGGAAGTGATTTTATTACCACATTTAAGTTGATAATATTATAACAATGTACCAAATCCAAGTTTCCTGATAACAAGACAATTCTAGGATGTGGAATGATTAACACAATGGGACAGTGTGAGATGTTAGGACTCTTTTTCAGTCGGTTTGTTCTGATTTCATGCTGTATAATGATATCACTAGTATATGCATCATTTTTACATGGTTTATATAGCCTGATAACTATTTCTAAATGGGGAATAATTTAAAGTGTGGCTATGGTGAGAAAAGTTACTTTTATTCCACATACCTGCTCTTGATGGACAAAATTAATCCCTAAATTAATGGGATATGTGAGCCTAAGTCACTTGGGTGCTTTTGAAAAATCCCAACAGTGCACAACTGCAGCAAATGGGAATAGCTGCAGGATATTTGTAACTGGACAGCAGGGATTCAGCATGCACAAACTCAGAGCTGTTGCATATCAGCAGAAAATCCTGAAACTGAAATACATGCATGCACTTAAATGCTAACTTCTCCTCCTCAATCCTCTCACCACCCACATTTCTCCAGCACTCCTGACAACTCTGCTAGCTTCTCTGTCACTCAAGCACACAAATCTGGGGTTATCTATAACTCCTTTTTTCTCTCCTTACACTGAAGATCTTCCCAAATCTCACCACTTCTCCCTCCCCTCTGTAACACTTAAAATCTGCTCCGCCTTCACCAAGTCCACTACTGAAATCCCAGTCAACACCAACACCAAGGTTCTTGTAACCTGGCTTGTAACATGTTTACTAGTCTCCCAGGCTCTCACCTCTTCTCTCTCTCTCTCTCTCTCTAGCATACAGCAGACAAAATGACTTTTCTCTCCCTCCTCAAGTCCTTCCACTGATTCTCCCTCTTTCCACAAAGGTCCATTTGTCCTGCTCTGCAGATCTCTACCCTGCCTATTCATCTACCATCACTCACCACCTTGATCTCTGGGCTCTGCCCCCTTTTTCTCCTCGTTGCTCCCTTGGCCTCCTCCTCTCACACTGGTCTTTGTGCCTTTCATTACATTGCTCCCTAGACCTCAGACAATATCCCTCTTCTTGCATGCTATGTCCTGACTGTCATTCATCAAAGCCCTCTTCAAAACCCACTTCTCACCTTGCTGTCCAACAGGGACTCCTGGTCCTACCATCTCCCTCTTTCCCTATTGCCCTTCCTAGTTTCTGCTTAAAAATATCAGAAGCCACAATTCTCTCACAATACAGTAGGGCTCACATTATTTTTATTTGTTTTAATCCTCACAACTCCTTTCCCTAACCCACTGAGTGGTTCACAACTTTTCCAAACACCAACCGCATATTACAACAGAAAAAAGTTTTGGGATTCACCTCCGCCCCCACATAGTTTCCAGAACCCGCTCTTATCTAGCCATAAAAAAATTGAGAGGTTGGTCATCATCAACCCTACATGTGTTCATGACTTTCCAGGGGTCTGCAGACCTGAGATTGAGAACTCATGCCTATCTCCTTCCTGTATCAGTCTTTCATGCTGGTGTTTGCACTATAGTAACACAAAGAGGTGCATAACATGCCAGTCATAATATAACTCCACCTGTCACAGCATTACTTGCATTCCTTCCTCCTCACTCCCCTTTCGGATGTGCTACTTCTCGATTGCAGGATATTGTGTAAGGTTTTATCCTCTATCTGGGATTCTCCTCCTTTCAGCACACCCTGCCTCATTTGTCCCCTCTACAGATTAACTCATGCATACCAGTTTTTCCAATACCTAATTGCCATCTTCTCTATGGGGTCCTACACCTTAATCACTGCAGCTCTCTTCAATTTATTACAAGAGCCCTGCCTACATCCTAGGCACTGCATGAAAATGTACATCCCTATGGCCACTTTCAGTATCGTTCATGTACCAAGAGAGCATTAGCTCAAGTCTGAAATATCAAGACATACAAAAAGGACAATAAAAGAGATGGGGCTCAAGCCGCAAAAATCAGATCTGGATTTCAAACACCCAACATTCAGGGTTGTTCTTGATCCAGGGTTTTTCTTTAAAGAGAGGGGTCACTGCACAAACTAGAATTGAGCTGATTTAAAGCATTCTAAAAGTTTAGAAATATTTAGATCCAGTATTTTCGTAGCATCCCATATCAACACAATAGTGGCAACACCGAGTACTGCATGTATAGAGATACGGTGAAATGGGTAAATAACATGGCCATAGCCAACTAAGGGCAAAGGTGCTTCTTCAGGTATGTCTAATATGCAATTAAACACCAGTAGCTGGCCCATGTCAGCTGACTCGAGCTCACAGGGGTTGGACTACAGGGCTGTAAAACTGCAGTGTAGATATTCAGGCTCGGGCTGGAGCCTGAGCTCTGGGACCCCACGACGGAGGAGGATACCAGTGCCTGGCTCTGGGGAAAGCGGTGGATGTGATATATCTTGACTTTAGCAAAGCTTTTGATATGGTCTCCCACAGTATTCTTGTCAGCAAGTTAAAAAAGTATGAATTGGATGAATGGACTATAAGGTAGATAGAAAGCTGGCTAGATTGTCAGGCTCAACGGGTAGTGATCAATGACTCGATGTCTAGTTGGCAGCCGGTATCAAGCCAAGTGCCCCAGGGATTGGTCCTGGAGCCGGTTTTGTTCAACATCTTTATTAATTATCTGGATGATGGGATTAATTGCACCCTCAGCAAGTTTGCAGATGATACTAAGCTGGGGGGAGAGGTAGATACGATGGAGGGTAGGGATAGGGTCCTGAGTGACCTAGACAAATTAGAGGATTAGGCCAGAAGAAATCTGATGAGGTTCAACAAGGACAAGTGCAGAGTCCTGCACTTAGGAAGGAAGAATCCCATGCACTGCTACAGGCTGGGGACTGACTGGCTAAGCAGCAGTTCTGCAGAAAAGGACCTGGGGATTACAGTGGACAAGAAGCTGGATGTGAGTCAGCAGTGTGTTCTTGTTGCCAAGAAGGCCAATGGCATATTGGGCTGTATTAGTAGGAGCATTGCCAGCAGATCTAGGGAAGTGTTTATTCCCTTATATTTGGCACTGGTGAGGCTACACCTGGAGTATTGCGTCCAGTTTTGGTCCCCACAACTACAGAAGGGATGCAGACAAATTGGGGAGAGGCCAGCAGAGGGCAAACAAAATTATTAGGGGGCTGGGGCACATGGCTTACGAGGAGAGGCTGAGGGAACTGGGCTTATTTAGTCTGCAGAAGAGAAGAGTGAGGGGGAATTTGATAGCCTTCAATTACCTGAAGGGGGGTTCCAAAGAGGATGGAGTTAGGCTGTTCTCAGTGGTGGCAGATGACAGAACAAGAAGCAATAGTCTCAAGTTGCAGTGGGGGAGGTCTAGGTTGGATATTAGGAAAAACTACTTCACTAGGAGGGTGGTGAAGCACTGGAATGGGTTACCTAGGGAGGTGGTGGAATATCCATCCTTAGAGGTTTTTAAGGCCCGGCTTGACAAAGCTCTGGCTGGGATGATTTAGGTGGGGTTGGTCCTGCTTTGAGCAGAGGGTTGGACTAGATGACTTCCTGAGGTCTCTTCCAACCCTAATGTAATGGTGAGATTTTAGACTTAGACATGCTTTTAAATGGTCTATAAGTCAGATTTAGATTCCAACCCTAATATTCTATGATTGTATGATTCTAATATCTACATTGCAATATTATAGCTCCACAACCTAACCCCCGTAAGCCCAAATCAGCAGACGCCAGCCATCCGCAGGTGTTTAATTGCAGCTTAGACATACCCTTCATGTTTCACAGCTCAGAAATTGGATGTTTTCTCTAGCTATTTAAAAAGAGAGGGAAATTTAGGAAGTCTCATCTTCGGGGACTCTGTTATGCACATCTAACCACAACCCTAGCCTGAAACTCTAGCCACCGCCAGAGATGCATGACTTTTTACTCCAGCACAAGAGGCATGTGTGTAATGAAAACTGGTTGAAAGAGATGCATAGAGATGTCTAGTGGTAAATGTCCCCACCCATAACTGCCGCCAACCCAGTTAGATGACTTCAGCACAAGCCAATTTGCAACTGCTAGGCATTTACATTTTTAGATGTGCTCAAATCCTTGCTGTTCCACCCACTCCCTTCATTAGCATATTAGACGCCCCCATTGCATGCTTTTAAATGGTCTATAAGTCAGGTGTGTGTGAAGGAGATAGCTCTGCCTCTGTAACCTTAAGGAGGCTAAATCTTTCTCTTGCAACTTCAGAAAATGTTCTTTGTAAGAAAAACATTTCCCCCTTTTCAGCCCCACAAGCCTAGCTGGCCTTGGGTTGTTAGTTGCTGTGATATGGTAGAGTGCAGAGCTTAAAAGGAATTATTCTAATTGCAACCCTGATAATATGCAGCATGGAAACCTCCCAATTTCCCCAGGTGTCTCATTAAACACCTACTCACAGTTTGCAGATAATGGACGTATGACACATGTGTAAGTGCCAGAATACACCCCCTGACCCACCCCCTGCTGTGGCTGTTGGATTTAGTTACCATAGGAAAATCTCACCATTACATGCCTCCTGCAGAAATGTGTGTACAAACACTGTGTGTTTCTGGGCAACTTTCAGAGTGCTCTTCTGGCATGTGTAAGATGGGTGTGCATCACTGAAAATCTAGCTCCCAGTGGAAGAGGGCTGTTTTGGACGCTTGGTTTAGAACAAGTACATCATCACTGTAATGGAGCTTACCTTCAATTACTGATACGTACTCGCAACCTGAACCCAGATTAACCTAATTTTTGTCTGGCAATTTCCATGTTTTTTTTAATTTAAAAAGTTCATACAAAAAACCTCAGAGAATGTTCCTGTGGGATATTTCTCATGATCTGAAGAGATGAAGTATGACTTACATAATTTTTTGGAATAGTTAACTTTTATACTTTAACTCTTACAGACAGATTTACCAATACACTCTGGTTGCTTCACCCCATTCTGGAGCACTACAGAGCAGCCAGAGCCTACAAATTTCCCCTTTCTCCTTTCCCCATCCCCTCTAACTTCTACCTCCCCTTCTCTGATCCTTTCCCATTCTCCCTCCTTTTCCTTCCCATCTTCACCTCCCCTCTCACTTTTCACTTCCCCCACACTTCCACTCCTCCCATTTCTTTCCCTTTCCATTCCTCCCTATCTTTTCCTCCTCCCCACTTCCTGCTCTCCCATCTCCCTTCCTGTCTCTGGGTCTGTGACAGCCCAGGGCAGAACCCCCTTTCTCCCCACATATAGCTCTCCCTGCAAACCACCCAAGTTCCCTGCAGCCCTTCTTCCTGAGACACAGCCCACAACATAGACATGCCTGGAGCCACATTTCCACCACACACTTTAAATTCCCTCCAATCAGAGATGAGATGGGGTGGGGCTGAGCGGGGTGGGCAAGGGGCAGCTGTGACCCCCTTTCCCCTGCTTGGCACCAATCTCCCTTTCTCTTCTTTTCCCTCCCCCACCCTTTCCCCTCTAACCCTTTCTCTTCCTTCCCACAGCTTCCCCCTTTTTCCCTCCCCCCCATCTTTTCCCCTCCCCTCCCCTCCCTCTTTCCATACACTCAACTCTCCCCCTATTCCTTTCCCCTCTATCATCTCCCCGTCCCGGAGGGGATGAAGTAAGGTGACAGGTTAACAAGGATGGGGGGGGAGGGGAGGCAGAGGAGATGGGGGCAAAACAGGGGAAGGAAACGGAGGAATTGGGGGAGGTGTGAGACTCTGTGGGAAGCAGACGGAAGGAGGAGAAGAGAGGCTAGAGATGGGAGGGGAGGAAGAAGGGGGAAGGGATCAGGGAAAGGGTGAGAGGAGAGAGATTGAGGAAGGAGAAGGGGGAGAAAGGGAGATGAGAGAGAAGAACAAGGAAGAGGCGGAGGAGAAGGGAGAAAAGGTTAAGGGGAAGGGTTAAGGAGGAAAGGGAGAAATGGATAAGGGGAAGATGGGGGAGGGGAGGTGGAGCAAGGGGCAGAGGGGGAGGAGAAGGGGTGGAAGGGAAGGATCAGGAGGCACAGAGAGGAGGGAGAGGGGTGGGAAGTGTAGAAAGAGACAGGCAGGAGAAGGGCAAAGGGGGAGGAGGAAGGGAGCGAGCAGAAAGAAGGGAGGAAGGGGAGAAGAAGGTTGATGGGCAGGAGGAGAAGGAAAGAGGGAGGGGGAAGCAGAAGGGGACTGAAAAGGCAAGAAGACAGGCAGTCTGCAAATTTCATGAAGCCTGGAGCTTCTCGTATCATTGTGGAACTGGCTCTAGCAGAGGCCAAAATCCCACTACTCAGGATAAATTCACTAGAGCTGACAGCACAGTAGATAGTGAGGCGAGGTAGGTATGGCTACAATCTCACCTTCACTTGCAGTGCAGCCAATGACAGTAGAGAAGACATGGCTGCACAGGCTTCAGCACAGACTAGCAACCAGCATACATGGCCACCTGGGACCCAGGGTAGGTACTCTAGTGTTGAAGCCTGTGCCACCACATCTATGCTACTATTGTTATGTATGCTAGCTAGATTAAAGCTAGCACAGGTATGCCTACTCATGCTGCAATCACACCTTCACTTCCAATGTAGATACATAGTGCAGCTGACCCCACTGCAGGGAGTGGCTATGCTGCTGGGGTGCACCAATCCCTTGGATTTTTGGTAGGTACAGGGTGTACCATATGCTCGGAGGCAAAGCTCCAGGCACTTCAGGCTCTACCCTCGGGTGGGTTCCCATAAACACTCACTGTCTGATGAATAACAAAGGGATGCTTCACCAGGGCTGAGCACAAGGGCTTGGAGATGCAAACAAAAGGTGAACCAACAGCTCCTAACTCAGCCCCTCAGGGCATCCCGTCCAGGGGTATGAAGGCGAGGCTTCTCAGGCCTACAGCCAGGGATTCACACTCCAAACTGCCCCGTGCCCTAAAGCATTATGCATTGGTCCAGTCCTTTTGCCCAGCAGGTGTAGTCTCTTTCAGGCCCTCCACACAGTCCCTCTGTTTGCAGGCCACTCTAACTATTCACCAGGACTAGCACTGGCCCCCTGCCAGCAATAGGCTACTTCCCAGCCTGACTCTCAGCCCCAGCTCCCAAGCTGCCCAGCCTTCTTTCACAGCCAGCTCTCAGCCTGCAGCCTCCAGCTGTTCACATGCCTTCAAAGCCAGGTTCCCTCTGGCAGCACTTCCCTTTTGTGTTCTGGAGTGATTATGGAGCCCCCTACCAGCCACATATTGCATTGGGGGTTAACACGGTGTTCAGTAAGGAGCCAACAGTTTCATTACAGATAGGAAAGGTGATGGCAACATTGCCAATCCCAACTGTTCAAATATCATGAGTCAGGTCCCCCCAAAATCAGAAGATTGGCTTTAAAAAATTATGTGTTTTTTTTTTAAATAACATATGTTGGATTCTCTTTATTTCCTTTCTGGTTTCTTTACAATGCACTTGGATCATATTTTCAAGTTAAAGTTGATTCCAGCAGTAGGGGCTTTAAGAAAAAAAATGGCAAGACTCATGATAAAATTGGAAGAGTTAGCAACACCGTGATTAGGTGATTATAAATACATAGATTAGATAGACAGATACCCAGAAAAAAATCTACATTAAAATGGAGTTGAGAGGAAATATCTGTAATTTATGGTAAATTGCATTACAGAGATGTTGTAATTATCCTCAAACCAAATATTATAAACCTAGCAAAATCAGTTAAGGTTACATCCCACAGTATTCTTGCCGCCATGTTAAAGAAGTATGGGCTGGATGAATGGACTGTAAGGTGAATAGAAAGCTGGCTAGATCGTCGGGCTCAACGGGTAGTGATCAATGGCTCCATGTCTAGTTGGCAGCCAGTTTCAAGCGGAGTGCCCCAAGGGTTGGTCCTGGGGCCGGTTTTGTTTAATATCTTTTTTAATGATCTGGAGGATGGTGTGGACTGCACTCTCAGCAAGTTTGCAGATGACACTAAACTAGGAGGCGTTGTAGATACACTAGAGCGTAGGGATCGGATACAGAGGGACCTAGACAAATTAGAGGATTGGGCCAAAAGAAACCTGATGAGGTTCAACAAGGACAAGTGCAGAGTCCTGCACTTAGGACGGAAGAATCCCATGCACTGCTACAGACTAGGGACCGAATGGCTAGGTAGCAGTTCTGCAGAAAAGGACCTAGGGGTCACAGAGGATGAGAAGCTGGATATGAGTCAACAGTGTGCTCTTGTTGCCAAGAAGGCTAACGGCATTTTGGGCTGTATAAGTAGGGGCATTGCCAGCAGATCGAGGAACGTGATCATTCCCCTTTATTCGACATTGGTGAGGCCTCATCTGGAATACTGTGTCCAGTTTTGGGCCCCACACTACAAGAAGGATGTGGAAAAATTGGAAAGAGTCCAACGGAGGGCAACAAAAATGATTAGGAGTCTGGAGCACATGACTTATGAGGAGAGGCTGAGGGAACTGGGATTGTTTAGTCTCCAGAAGAGAAGAATGAGGGGGGATTTGATAGCAGCCTTCAACTACCTGAAGGGGGGTTCCAAAGAGGATGGAGCTCGGCGGTTCTCAGTGGTGGCAGATGACAGAACAAGGAGCAATGGTCTCAAGTTGCAGTGGGGGAGGTCCAGGTTGGATATTAGGAAAAACTATTTCACTAGGAGGGTGGTGAAACACTGGAATGCGTTACCTAGGGAGGTGGTGGAGTCTCCTTCCTTGGAGGTTTTTAAGGCCCTGCTTGACAAAGCCCTGGCTGGGATGATTTAGTTGGGAATTGGTCCTGCTTTGAGCAGAGGGTTGGACTAGATGACCTCTTGAGGTCCCTTCCAACCCTGATATTCTATGATTCTATGATTTAAAAGAAATCCAAACATGTTAAGGTATGGTTAGGCACCCAAACATCTTTAAAGCTGCCCTGTAGTGACACAAAAGGGGGAGGAGGACACATAATGAAAAGAACTTTTGGTCTTTAAAGATCAGTTCAATCTAGTCTTGGCTCACAAATACTAAAAATATCTTAATCATAATCATATTGCTGGTGCACAGCATCTTTTAACTGCACCTTTCATACCCTTGCATGGAAACAGAAGGAGAATTTTAAAAGTAAATCTGTTTAGAAATGAAAATTAATTAAAGTAGGTCCTTTAAAAAATAAATATAATTGCCCTCTCCCATTATTCCCCATAACTAAGTTTCTTCTTCAGCAGGAACCTTAACCCAGCCGTCTAGAGACACATGAGTAGGGCTCCATGTCTGTCATGGAGGTCGCAGAAAGTCATGCATTCCATGACATTCTGCGACTTCCATGACTTCTGCAGCAGCCAGTGTGGCTGACCCCAGGGTCACCCAAGCAGCTGGCTCTGGGGCCAGCTGCTCAGGTAGTCCCAGGGACAGCCACATTGGCTGTGGCTGGAGTGCCCCACAGCCAGCCTCACTGGCCGCTACTGGAGTGCCTCGGGGCCAGCTACACCGACCACTGCTCGGGCGGCCCTGGAGCAGCTGGAGCAGCCGCTGTTGGTGGTCCCTGGCAGTGGTCCTGGGGCGACAGAGACAGCCGCTGCCCAGCAGCAGTCCTGGGCAGCCAAGGCAGTTGCTGCCCAGTGGCCCTGGGCAGCTGGTGCCACTGGCCCCAGCCCCCCCACACCTTGCAGTAGCCCCCCAGGGTACTCCCCACAGCAGCAGCCCCCACTCACTCAAGATTTAGTCAGGGGCATTTGTAGTATAAGTCATGGATAGGTCATGGGCTGTAAATTTTTGTTTATTGCCCATGACCTGTCCATGACTTTTACAAAAACACCCGTGACTAAATCGTAGCCTTACACATGTAGTAAGATATTTTAGTGTTTGTGGGCCAAGACTACATAGAACTGATCCATATGGTTTCAATGAGTTTTAACTATATAGGAAGTTTGAAGAGTCTGTGTTATATTGTTACTGAGATTATGAGGGCCAAAAAAGGTCTTACACAAGGTGCTAAATTTCTTAAAGGACCTATTTTAATTTATTTTAATTCCTAAATAGATTTACTTGTAAAATTCTCAGTAAATTCATTCTGTATTCAATGAGTAACAGTAACTTTGGAGCAGATGCACTATATTTTCCATGTGCGACAAAGAGACTGAAACCCAACTTCAAATGCAAAAAGAATGGTTACTTACCGTACATTAAGTGTGGTTCTTCAAGATGTCATAGTCAGCGTGGATCCCACTGTAGGTGTACATGTCCCTCACGCCCACAAGCTCAAAACTGATTTAACAACAGTGGCCGTTGGGGCTGTTGCATGCACGTTGTGCCGCCTCTTGTTCCCATGCAAGGGCATGAAGGATGGAGCAGCCTTAACATGCCTGAGTTCCCTCTCAATTCAAAGCCCATGGTAGCTGAAGGACTCTGAACACAGAGATGAAGTCATCTACAGTGGGATCCACACTGACTATATATATATCGAAGAACCACAGTTACTGTAGGGTAAGTAATCATTCTTCTGAGAGTACTTGTCAGTGTGGACCCCACTGTAGGTGACTGGCAAGCAGTATCCTCTTCAGGAGTGGGGCTGAGGAGTATCAACTGCATCAGTTGAATAGAGATTGGCGCCATTCTCCCAAATTTGGCATCTGATCTAGCAGCTAAATCCAGCATATAATGCTTGGCAAAGGTGAACAGGTTGCTGCATGCAACAGCCTTGCAGATTTCAGATATCAGTACATTGTGGAAACATGCCAAGGATGCCGCTTGGGCTCTGGAGGAGTGAGCTTTAATAGTCAGTAGGAGAAATATATCAGCCAGCTGGTTACACAGTGAAATACAATGGCGGTGTTCATTTTTAAAGCCTTCGTGATGAAACGGAGAGGCCAGCTATAGCTACAAATAGATGTGGGGATAGTCTGATATTACATTGACAGGACCAAATCTTTCAAAGAGCTCTAGATACAACCAGGATGTGGAGCTTCTTCTCTGCTTGTGTGGAATATGGCTTTGGAAAGAATACAAGTAAGTTGATTGACTTGTTTAAGTGGAACTCAGGAACCACCATGGGATGAATTTTGCATGAGGTCTCAGAACAGCTTTGCCTTTATGAATGAATGGGAATTCTGTTAGGAGTGTCTAAATCTCACTCACTCGTCTGGCCAAGGTGATGGCCACCAAAAAGACCGTTTTGAGAGTAAGATGGTAGGTAGAGCACTCTGAGAGGGACTTGCAGTAGTGCTACATATGTTTTAAAAGATGATGTTGAAGTCCCATACTGGAGTATGTTCTCTAACTGGTGGGTAAGTGCAGAAGCCTCTTAAGGAATTTGGATACCATTAGGTGAGAGTGTTCAAACTGCAGCATATTGTCAAGGATCTTTCATACTAGATCCTGCACTGAGTCTAGGCTACACTGGGCTGCCCATATTGAGAAGATTTTCCATTTGGAGGAGTAAGTCCTCTTTGTGGACAACTTTCCACTCTGTGCAATATTTTCCTAAATATATAAGGAGCAGCACCTTTCCGTAAATAGGCCTCAATCCTTCCAGCCACTGTGGTGCACAGTGGGGAGCACCAGGTTATTGCCTCCCAGCACAAGTATGACCAGAAGCTTCACATAAATACAAGCAGGGTTAAGTGTTAGGTGTGGTCCTCTGCACTGAGTGGTAGCAAATCTCAAACCCCTTGTGCACCTGTCTCCCTACTCATAAAAGCAGAAGGTAAAAAGCGTTGAGATGTGATTGGACCAACGGCATGCTCTGGGAAACATAGGATTCTATCATATATAAGTTATTATAACCACAGTATCTGAGAACCTTCCAGTAGTGCATTAAGCAATGCGAGTAACATCAGTCACGTGTTTGGTCTCTCATCCTCTTCCCAGGGGAGAAATGCATGCAGTGGAGTATTTTGTTTTGCAGTTTTTAAAATTTATATTACACGTACACACTCACACAGAGTTATATGTTTATATTAGAGAAGGTAAGTCAAAGAAATGCATGTTGCACTTGGAATGGAAGTTGATGAGGTTTGTGATGGTCCTCAGTTCCTGTGGGAGTTAATTACAGTCTCAGACCACCCCAAGAAACCTGTCTCTCCTGCACAGAGAAACTTCACTCTTATTGTAGAGAGCTGCATTGTGCCAGAGGAGTGGAGCTGTCCACCATGATCTTCATCCTGGATCTTCAGTCAATCTTTTAGATACCCTGGGCCCAGGCTATTGAGTGCCTTGAAGATAAGTGCCAAGACCTTGACCGTGATTTAATATTCTTTGGGAAGACAATGTAGGGAGTGCGAGACAGGTTTGATATGTTCCCAGTAGCCTGTGTTGCTGAGGAGATATGCTCTAGTGTTCTGTTCTAATACTAGTTGGAGTTTCCTACATGCTGAAGGCTTCATGCCCAGGTATATCGCATTGCTGAAGTCCAGCAGAGAGATGATGAAGGTGTGAATAATTAAGGCCAGGCCATTATTTGTCAAGATGGGATGGAATTCCTAGCCAACCAGAGATTGTAGAAAGCATTACTCACAGATGCTGTTATGTGAGAGATTAAGTGTGAACCCCAGCAAGCAATGAAGAGACTTCACTCAGGCACTATTCGTGCTATAAGGAAGGTAATACTCCCGCTTATCACTTTTAACCTTGCTACACCTTTAACCTATGCGGTGCAGGTTCAAGACCAAAATGAGGATAGCAGTTACATGCTATGTTTTAAACAGGGAGGGATGTGAGAGGGGAACGTGTTAGGGGGCCATAACAGTGTTTGGTGCACCAGTGTGAGGAGGACACAGATGGTTTTCTGTCGCCTTTCCATTGCCCTAATCCTGGCATCTGACAAGGCTGAACAAGCCCACGCACAAGTTAGCCTAGTCTTGACAGGTATTGACTCCCAAGGAGCCATTCTGTTGGCTAGCCCACCTGAAATATATGCAAGAGGATCCAGATGAGAATTCTACTACACAAGGAGAATGTTCATCTGCTGCCTTAAAGTAGCTTTAAGTTCCCTTTACACTGATAGAATGGTACAAAGGGGATGCATTAAAGGACAAGTATCTGGCCTGCTATTGTTGGATTCCAGAAGGCAAAGCCCATTTTCAAGGAATTCCAATTTTGATCAAAAACACTTAATTTCCTTTTAAAGGAATATATAAATGTTATCAAATGCTAAAATATCAGTTGATTTTATTTGCAAAGGTCAGGTATAGGAACACATCTTTATGAAATATAATAATATTTGAACAACTTTCAGTCTTTTTTCACTTTCTGATTATCACAAGTTTTGTTAAAAACAACCAATACTTATTTTTTTAAAAAAATTGTGTAGTTAAAGGCACATTACATGATTATTTTCAGATTTCCCTTATTTCCCTTTGTCAAACTAAATTAAATCACAAATTGTCAACATAAATGAAATATCAGTTCCAACGGTACAAATTATTTACTTATTACACAATTAGTATTTAAAATTAATTTGACATATTTATGTGTCTATAAACAGTGATTTCTTGTGTTGTATAAAATTTCATAACAATTTTGTGTGGATGGAGAAATTAACCCAATAACTATTTTCAAATTACAAAGTCACAATATAGGTGTTTAAAATCAAAATCACCAATAAAACAAGAATACAAGTTAAATTCCAGAAGGCAACATTTTTACACAGTCCAACAGATTCAAGCTCAGGGTAAAAAATTAAAACACCTTTCTTTCCTTGTCTTCCAGTTTAAAGACTATGCAGGTTTGTACGTAATATTAGGCTTCCTGGGATTTTGAAGAGACTTAGAAATCATTCAGAATTTATGAACAGCTGATCCACCAACATTTCTCACAAGTGAATTATTATGTGAAACTATTACAAGTAGTCAGTCTAAACATAATGGTGGATCTACACTAATGGCCTGATCCTTGAGAAAGCTGTTGCTGGAGTGAATTTTTCCTGTATTGATAGTCACTCGCACCACATAATTAGGCAAAAAATGTGCTCAATAGATAAATGATTGCTTGCTCCCTTTTCCCTTATTACTCTGATGAAGCATTTAATACAGAGGTGAAATATCATAGTAAGATAGAACAGTGATAAACTTGAACCTAATTAGAAGACATTCTTAGTGTTATTCATCTGCACTCTAGTAACAGCTGCTTTGAGAGCTATCTAGAGGGATGATCTAACTTCAATACCGGCTTTTGAAAGCTTTCCAAATCCTCCTCTAAAATGTATTAAACTGCAACATTTATATGAATAGCACAGAGAAAAAAAAAAACAATTACTTTCTCCTCGTTATTTTGCACTGTACTTGATCCAAGAACCTTTAAAGTCAATAGAAGTCTTTCTGTCGATTTCAATGGACTTTGGATCAGGCCTGATGGACCTAATCTGGGTGCTCAGCACTCTACATCCTGCAGGGTAGGCACCAGAGTATGGAAACTGCTGTAAGGACACAGGCAGATTGAGAAAGGTGGGGGTGCTACTTGTCGTTGCTGCAGTTCAGACCATCCACACACCAACACTGTTTTTCACAGAAGAGGTTTGGCACATCCACACAAAGTGTCTTACAGCCGTTGTTGTCCCAGTGCATTTTGGGACTTCAGAAGCACCTATCCCATAGTTCCCATAGCTTATAGCAGGAGATTAGAGTAATTTCTAAACATAAGGTACTGCGCTGTGCAGGGGGAGTTAGGTGGTCTGGATGAACTTGTGCAATGCTCTTAGTTTCCCATGTACACTGGGAAGAAATTGTTAAACTGTATTGTCTGAGCCAGACCTGAGTCCAAGACTTTGTCTCAAGCTTTGTAACCAATAAAATGAAGTGCCCAGATATTAAAAAGTGTTCAGCAATTAGCAGTCGTCCCCATGTAGAGCACTTTCCAATATTTGGCCGTCTCACTGATCTGCCTAAAGGGGAGCTCAGTAGTTTTGAAAATCTGGCCCAGGGTGGTTGTACGGTGTCACTGACACTATTCTATCCTATTGGTACATCCTGCGGTATCTCATGCTATTTGCACAGCAACCTGGTCTCTATGGGATACATGCATCTGGTATCATCCTAATATATTATATCAAACGTTAGGAGAAACAACTCTAAATGACAGTAATCACTGTCAATGCTATTCAGAAGCTGTCCAATATGGCCAGCATAACTAATATTGGGTAGCATTGCTTTCTCTGGGTATTACCGGTGGCAGTTTGGAGAATATGCCTGTGTCCAATTATGAATCCCATTTGATATTATGAACACTGTACTTGTAACAGTCAGTGTGCATTAGAATCACCATTTTGTGGCAGAAAACAGACTATAGCTGAGAAACTGAAAGAGGGCCATAAACCTTGAACAGCCATACCCTAGTGGAACAATGGGGCCTATCAGCCAACCCATTGACTTTTAACAACCCTCTGCCAGCAAACCTACCCAGTGGGATCGGAGAATGGAAAATGCCAGTATAAGAAGAGAAGCAGAGATAGGTCTCAGAACTTGGTTTTTAAAATGACATGCTCTCTGGCAAGGGGTGAAACCACTCTCAGAACCAAAAGACTCATCAAGGAGGAATGGGGCAAAAGGGATCTTCCTCCCCGAAAGACACCAAATAGAATCCAAAAGACTCAGAAATGGCGCGGTCTCAGAGAGGGAAATGTGTTCTGGTGTTTGTTGTTTTGTATAGATCAGTAACTCTCTGGTGCTGTTTGAGAGACAAGTGTACAAGAAGTTCTTTTGCAAAGCTTATGTGTTCCTTACTTTAACCGTCACATGGTCCTCAAAGAGTTAAACTATACTCTGGAGTGCTGATGGTGGTGGACTCTAGGAGAGCATGCATAAGCTAGTGGTACACTTTTGGGGGGTTCAGACCAGGGCAAAAGGTGGTTGGACCACAGTGTCCCACATTCAAAGAAGGGAGTCTGCACTCTTGAAGTGTTCCTGAGAGGCCACAGCTAAAACCAGCTAAGACACAGTGCCTGGAAGTTGCTCAGATCCAGATGCTTGGAAAGCAGAGGGGATCCAAAGTTTGGGCCAATGTGGCAGAGTGGAAATCATCCAAAGGGGGGACTGAATCAGGTCTGTAACATCATAATCAAATTATTTTGTCATTTAAATGATGGAGAGTCATTAAAAACCCCTACACAAACAACTTAATTTTAACTAAGTGAAAATATAGATAGATACGGATTTCACTTAATCATCATTTTTAAGGCTTCTTGGCTGAATACTGATCTTACATAAATCATCATCATGTCAGTGGAACTACTCCAAATGTACACCAATGTAACAGACACCAGATTCTGCACTCATTTACACTGGTTAGGAAAGACAGGAATAACTCCACTGAAATCAGTGGAGCTGCACCAGTGTAAAACTGGCATAAGTGAAGAGTATAAGGTCCATAATCTGGACTGTCTTCAAAAATTGATTGGCAAGATAGAGGACTAAGCCATCAAAAAGTATATCAATTAAGCTGCTTTTTAAAAAAAATTGCTTCTAGCTCTCAATTTTAGTGGAAATCACAATATAACAATGCATCTTAAAACCATATTATATTGATAATATCACTCAATAGTTAAATATGTAGGACACTGCTCAGAGCACAATCAATCACTCTTGAAAATGCCATTCTGGGATTGGCTGTATCCATTTTGTTTTATGAACTCCATTAGCCCTGGCAACTGATTCCAGCAGTAATACTGTGTTGGTCTAGTTTCTACATTCTCCCAGATCTTGCAAAGTAAAGCTAATATTATTAATTATTTCTAAGATTAAGCAACATATTGCCTTGAGCCCTAAGGTATGGGGTCATATTTTTAAACAGCTGGAGTTTACATGTGGCTCATATTCAGGGGCAGTTTTGAATAGGATATTGCTGAAATAGAAAAGAATTATTTTCCTGTATTCCAAGTTCCTTGGTTCACAGTCCTGTGCTTTCTAGGCATGCTGCCAAGTCCTGTCATGTCTTCCCCTCCCCCTCCCTGTTTAAGAAAACCCATTTTAAGGCAGCTTTCTTTTACATCATTCATTTCTCTGAACTTGAGTTAAATATCCAAATCTGTCAAATCCAGTTTGCTGCACTCAGAATCTAATACAACAGATCTTTCTTACACCTCAGCAGCCACACAGAGGTTTTAATGGCAAACTATTTAATTTCTAAAATTATTATTATGTTTGAAAAGAGGTGAAAGGTTTATGATGAACAAAGACGGCTTTGCCACTGGGGTGAAACAAATGCACCTTCATCCTAATATAACTCCATTCCCACTTCTAATTTAACCAAATAGCTCTTTCAAATCAAGTATCCACACTGGATAATTGCTCCAATGCCCTGGCACAGAGCATATGTGAACATTCCAGTAGGGGACTCCACAGCAAAGTAGTAGGACTTCTGTGAATACAGTAGAACCTCAGAGTTATGAACACCTTGGGAATGGAGGTTGTTTATAACTCTGAAATGTTTGTAACTCTGAACAAAACGTTATGGTTGGTCTTTCAAAGGTGTACAACTGAACATTAATACAGCTTTGAAACTTTACTATGCAGAAGAAAAATGCTGCTTTTTAAAATCTTAATTTAAATCTTAATTTAAACGAAACAAGCACTGAAACGGTTTCCTTACCTTGTCAAACCTTTTTTAAAAACTTTCCCTGTATTTTTTTGTAGTTTATGTTTAACACAGTACTGTAGTGTACAGTATTTGCTTCTTTTTATTTTTTTCTCTGCTGTCTGATTACATACTTCTGGTTCCAAATGAGGTGTGTGGTTGACCAGTCAGTTCATAAGTCTGCGTTTCTACTGAAGTCTAGTAATGACAGCAGAGGCCTGGGCGGCACGTTCAAAAATGTCATTAAGATCTTGGTCACAGAACTCCCTTTGGTTTCAATGGGAATTCTGCATACAGAAGATCACTTACAGGATCAGGTCTTTGATGAGCAGACATGGAGCTAAGGCAAGTTACAGTGTCCCGCCTAAAATTTTGATCAGGAATCACCATAGACACCAACTACTGCATTTCAGTTTTAAATATTCACTACAGCACTGGGGCAGGCATTGATTTTCAAAGACACACTGCAAGGTGCAACATGTTCAGGTGCAGATGGCAAGGAGCCCATTTGTTGGGGATTACTGACATGTGAAGATACTTTGCTTTGATCAGAGCAAAGCTCTCAGCTGAAAACATAGACATTTATAAGGATGAAAACCTGTCCTACCAGCTGTGAATTTATATCATAATGCTGTCAATACAATGACACAAGACAGATGCAATATGGGGAATGGATCTTAAAGAATACAGAGCTGTTTTAAAATCTCTCAAGATAATTATACTAACCCTATAGATGCAGTATAAGAAGATATAGAATAATATATCCTATGGACTACAATCTACAGCCAATATGAAAACATTGAAAACTTATGTCCTTCATTTAGCCACAGAACAAGTACCAGCTGAATACCAGCAGGGAAAGCTCCCCCAGACTGCATCACCAATGTCCTTTAACCACAATAACTACCTACTCTATAGTGTTGACAAGTAACCACCAGATGCTAGTTTATAACAGCTTGTAGGCTCATTGCATTATTGCCTTAACTTATACCTATGCCTCATCTAGCAAATATCTATACCTATAGGCTACAATAGGGATAAGAAGTTCCTTCAGGCTCAGTGCCTATTCAGGCCCTGCCAGGATGACTGCACTTACTGCCAAATATGGTGGGTTTCTGTGATGTAGCCATCTAGCCACAGGGAACTGGACTCCCATAACCAACTCACTTCATTTACAGTCCAATGATAGCTTTCCACTACCACTGGCACAGGTCAGATTTGAATCACTAATCTAGAGTTGAAAGTCTCTATATCTCCTTATGAATACCCTGGGCTTTTCAATTCCCCTACTGTAGACAATACTGCAGTATCAGTACAACTTTAGTGTGATTCTCAGTCCAATTTTAATTTTGGAAATTTGTTAAGGAACAGCTGTTATTCATGACAGGTATATATTACTCATCCACCAACAACTGTATTAAAAAAAAGTAAACAATCTAAAGCATACAATTGACTGAGCTGGGTTTAATGTTAGCAAATGTGATTCCTAAACCTAGGGCAAAAGTCTCTACTGGTGTAAATAGGTGAATCTCCATTGAAGTTAATAGAGCTGTGCCCATCATTCTTTACATTGGGAAGGTCTTGTATTACTGTTGCATAATCTTAAGAATCTGCTAAGCATTTTGACATTGCAAATACATCTGAGCTTTAAAAACTGATTAATTTGCTACAGCATGTCCCTGTTATGAAAAAGTTCACAATTCATGATAAGCTCCACAAAGGAGGAGCAATGAAAAAGAGATTACTTAGCAATAACTGTAGTTCTCCAGATTTATTGTCTCTTCAGATCCACACTCTAAGAGCCATGCAATATGTCTCATGAGTCCCAGAATCAATTCAAAGCAGTGAACCGATATGCATCTTAATGTATACATTCAAGACTGTTTCAAATAGAGATTGATAGAGGCCCATGCTTCACATTTCTTCAATACCTCTTTCAGTTGCCCAGAGTCATTACTAACTCAAAAGAATGGGAAAGAAAGAAGAACAAGTGTAGATCTGCAGAGACAATAAATTCAGAGAACAGGCAAGAATCCTTTCTTCCTCCTTCCTAATTACTCACTAGTTTGGTATTTTTAGCTAATCTTCTAAGCTAACCTAGAAGGAGGAAGAGGAATATTTAATTATAGATTAAAATAAACTCTCAGACATAGAGAGAACATTGCCATGTAAAGATTTGGATGACCTCCATGCAGCTGCTTTATAAATCACTGCTATGGATATGTTACCAAGGCAAGCTACAGAAGCTGCTATTGCTCTGTCTGAATGAGCTTTATGGCTTTCTTGAATCTGGATTCCTGCCCATGTAAAAAGCATGCCAGAATGCATATATCCACTCAGGTAATCTTTATAACAAGATTGAACTCCCCCTGGATTTCTCAGATGCTATCAATAGATAGGAAGATTTGCCAGACAAAGAGTCTCAATGCTGTCCAAATAATAATGAATAGTACACTTCACATCCAATATACAAGCCTAGCAGCACCAAGGAATACTGTGGACTAGGAAAAAACATTAGAAGATTAAGATGAAAAACCAAAACCACATTCTGTAAAAACCTGGGTGGGACTTAAAATGACTTTGTCTTTCTCAAAGACATTAAAGGATGGCTATATGCCATGAGAATTTTAATCTCACCAATTTGGTCAAAGTACCAACAGGAACCATGATATGGAAAACAACATTAGAAAGTCCATTAGGAGACAGAACAAAATTAAATATTTCAACTCTTTTGTTTAAATACTACTTTTCATTATACAGGTTCCAATTCATACAAGGTCTGACCTTGGGACTGACTATTTTAAACGCCCATTGAAGCCAATAGGAATTGAAAGCACTGAGTGACTTGCAGGAACATGCCCATAATGCATAGCTCTAGTGCTAACGATGCCAGGAAAAAATGTTGAAGCTGTCAATTAAAAATAGAGATTTAAACAAAAGTGGCTTTGTATTGATTCTCAGCACCCTTGTTTTTCTCACTCTTGACAGTAATCAGAGAGGGGAGGTCTGATGTCCTATAAACTCCTGTCCGCATCCTCCCCTGGCAAGATCTCAGTTCAGAGATACAGCCTTCGAAGCTGAGGTTCCCTTCTGAATCATCACAGGATCGTGTGCCACTGTCTTCCAGTTTAACTCCATCCACATCAATTATTCTGTTTACAGAAGTGGGAAGATTATCCCTACCACCAGGAGGATTAAGGCTTCTGTTGGTCTTTGTTTTGTGAGAGCTTTGCTCACAGAAGTTTCCTGCAGCCCCTGGTGAATCTTTTTTCTTTCTGTGGTTCATACCTAACAAAGAATAATAATAATAACATTATGTATCTTCTGATTTATTGTAAACAGTTACAGTCTTTAAATTACATTGGGCAAACTCTCCTCTCAGGTCCTCATGGCAAGTAGTCCACCAGGGTATTCTGCTATTCCACTGGGAGATTTATGTATGTACCATTAAGGACGGGGGGAAAATGCCAGTTTGGTACCTCCTTAGGTGAATTTTGCCATAATTTAGTCTGTATCTTTCTTAGTTTAGAAATTGTAATTAGCATTATCCAGTGTATGCAAAAATGATTGTCCAGGATGAATCTCTACTGACTCCCACAAAATTTTCACACCAGCAGAGGCAAACCCAAAGAGGAAGGATGCAACATTTCCAGCATCAGCCAGAGGAGGAAAAAATAATGGAACAAAATGGGAGGAGGACATTTCCTCATTTATCACCTTATTGAGACATTTTTATTCAGCTAGAGATTCATCTGTTCCCAGAAGTTGCAATTCACTCTATTAAGCTGAAAGCTGCCAATTATGGACTGTTAGATTTCAGTGTAAGACCCAATGTAGCATATAGTAGGATGAGAAATAACCTAGCTTGTTATGGGGGCGGGGAGGGAAACACACCTTAATTGTTTGAATAATGCCTGACAATTCTTGCCACTGGACTCCTCATTGTTTTTGACAATTCTTGATTATGTCTGATTTCTTAAAATAAAAGTTTAACATGCTACTGAGAACAGTATCCACAATTGAAAGGAATGGTTACAGCTTGGGTCCATTCTTTGGCATTAATCATGCAATCTTATCAGGTCCCTTCCAGTCCTATGATTCTATGATTATACCCCTGGTGCTCCCATATCCCAAGTCTTCCCCATCCATGCTGTTAGGTCTCTCACATATTTTGTACAGTGCCCAAAATCAGTGCTTTGGGCTGAGCACTCAGGCTGAGATTTTCAAAGGTATGCATACACTTGGAAAGTGTGTCATGTTAGCAAATCTGTTTTAACTATATCATAAACATGATTTTGCCCAAAATGAGAACTTTAACTACCCAGATATCTGTTGGAAAAATAATATGGAAAACACAAAATCGTCAATATGTTCTTGGAATGTGTTGGGAACAATATTTCATTTCAGAAGGTGGAGGAAGGTGAAAGGCAACTTGGGTGAAAGTGGCTATGAAATGACAGATTTCATTATTCTAAGGAAAGAAAGGAGTGACAGAATCAGTGTAAGGGGAATGGACTTCAAAAAAGCAAACTTTAACAAACCTGGAGAACTGGAATGCAAGGTCCCATAGGAAAAACATCTAAGGGAAAAAGTTGTTCAGGAGAGCTGGCAGTTTCTCAGAGAGACAAGATTAAAGGCAAAACAATTAACTATCCTGATGTGAAGGAAAGACAGGAAAGAAACATAAGAAAGACACCGATATGGCTGCATCAAGAGCTCTTTAATGACCTGAAAATCAAAAATGAATCCGACAAAATGTGGAAACATGGACAAATTGCTAAGGATGGGTACAAAAGAATAGCAAAAGCATGCAGAGACACCATCAGAAAGAATAAGAAACAAAATGAGTTACACCTAGCAAGGGATAGAAGAAGGCAAAAAGAAGAGGGTCTACAAATACACTAGGAGCAAGAGAAAGACAAAGAAAAGTGCACGTCTACTATTTAGCAGGGAAGGAGACCTATGAATGACATCAAGAAGACTGAGGAGTTTAATACCTATTTTGTTTCAGTCTTCACTAGAAAGGTTAATTGTGTCTATGTGCATAACACAATTAATATTAACATCAAGAGGGAAGAAATACATACCAGAACAGGGAAGGAACAGGTTAAAGACTATTTAGATAAGTTAGATGTATTCAAATCAGCAGGGCCTGACAAAATTCAGGAAAGGGTACTTAAGGAGCTAGCTGAAGCAATCTCCAAGCCATTAGCAATTATCTTTCAGAACTCACAAAGGATGGGTGAGGTCTCAGAGGGCTGGAGAAGTGTAAACGCAGTACATATCTTTAAAAAGGGGAACAAAAAGGAATCATAGATCAGTCTGAATAACTTTGATACCTGTAAAGATACGGGAACAAATTATTTAACAATCAATTTGTAACCCCATAGAGGATGATAAGTAATAGCCAACATGGATTTGTCAAGTGCAAATCATGCCAAACCAATCTAATTTCCTTCTTTGACAGGGATAATGGCCTAGTGAATAGTGTGGGAAGCAATACCTGTGGTATATCTTGATTTTAGTAAAACTTTTGACACAGTAGGAAAGTAGGAAAATGTGGTTTAGAAGGAATAACTATAAGGTAGATGCACAACTGGCTGAAAACCACACTCAAAGATTAGTTGCTTTCAAACTGGGAGGATGTATCTAGTGGGGTCCTGCCGGGGTCTGTGCTGGGTCCAGTGCTAGTCAATATTTTCATTAATAACTTGGATAGTGGAGTGGAGAGTAGCCTTGTAACATTTTCAGATGACACCAAGCTGGGAGGGATTGTAAACACTTTGGAGGATAGGATTAGAATTCAAAATGACCTCGATAAACTGGAGAATTGGTCTGAAATCAACAAGAAGAAATTCAATAAAGATAAGTGCGAAGTACTACACTTAGGGAAAAAAATTAAATGCACAACTACAAAATGGGAAATTACTGGCTAGGTCAGAGGTCCCCAAACTGTGGGGCGTGCATCCTTTGGGGGGCATGGAGGAATATTCGGGGGGGACACGTGGCTGGGGCTCAAGACCTTTAATCATTCTTGTTAGATATTAGGAAAACCTTTCTAACTATCAGGACAGTTAAGCACTGGAATAGCTTACCGAGAGAAGTTGTAGAATCCCTGTCATTGGAGATTTTTAAGAACAGGTTAGACAAACACCTGTCAGGGGTGCTCTTTGCATACTTGGTCCTGACTCTTTGCAGCGAGATAAACTACATGATCTCTCAAGGTTTATTGCAGCCATACGTTAGTATGATTCTAGAAGAGCAATTGTGTTTAAGAATAAGATATCTGGGTGACGAAGGGCAGGGCCACAACACATCATGTCCCCTGTGGGACAGTAAAGAAGCTGTGGTGGAGTAAAGGCTCTGGGGGTGCTGGTGTCTGGGCTCTGTAGGGGGGGGCCTGGTGTACGGGGGCTGCCCCGCACCTGTTTTCTGTGGGGAGGTGGGTGCTCATGTCTGGGGAGTTCCCCATGGCTGAGTTCTGGCGGGAGGGGTGTGTGGGTGTCTGGGCGAAAAGGGGTGTAAGTGTCTAGGCCAGGGGGTACCCTGCAGCTGCGCTCTGGAGGGATGGGAGTTCAGGTGTCTGGGTTCTGGGGGCCCAACACAGCTCCCTCCAGCTGGAACTGGGTTGCTGTAGGGATTTCTTTAATTCTCTACTCCTGGGGGGATCTTTTTTTGCTGTTGTCTGTATTGTTGACATACTTGTTGACAGGTATTTTGAAATAAATTATCAAAATAGTTTAAACTGGAGTGATTATATTGTGTTATTTTAACAAAGAAAATATGCAGAATTTTGGAGAATTTTAAAATATTGTGCGCAGAATTTTTAATTTTGGGGCACAGAATTCACCCAGGAGTAAATATTTGACCAAGTGCACACATACATAAGGTAACTGAACATAATTTGGACATTTTAGAAAAGGATCTACCTGCCAAACACATGGTATAATGCTCAGGGTATAATACTTTGAGGAAGCATAACCCTAATTAAAATATTTTAGGGTTTGTTGGCATAGTCACGACCTCCTGCAATGATATATGATAAAACAGAGCAAAATTTAAAGTACCTTGCTGACTCTCAAACCAGCCAGGACTGGGAACTAGGGCATTCCATCTCTGAGGTTAGGGAGGGAGGATCCTCAGCTAGTGTAAATAGGAGAAAAGTGCCATTTACTTCAATCTGCTGTGCTGATTTACACCAGCCGATGATCTGCTCCAAAATATTTTACATTGTTTAACTACAAGTTTTGTGAGCAGAAGGAGCACATAAATTGTGTGGCACAATTCCTATAACTACCGTAATTACTTAGTGGCTTTGACTGGCACCAGAATCCAATTCTTTTTGGTCAGAAAAACGGTAGCTTCAAGGTGTGGCCTTTAATACTGGTGATTTTATAGATGGTCTCCTAGTCTCTGAGTCTGTACTGAACCAATATGCTGCTGGAGGGACCATATTTCAGATGTGACTTAAATCAGAGGATCTTCCACTGTGATCATTAAACATACCACAGCACTCTTCTTAGTGGGGTTTACCTTGATGCCCTAGCTATTTGCATTCTGTATGCCTCAAATTACTTCTATAGTTTCATCTGGAAACAGTCCTACGATGTTGGGGAATAGGATTGTAAGCTGTTAAACATCTCAGAGATGCCTGCCTTTCAGTGGGGATGAAATGATCCCCATACTGGTCTATAGCGTGCACATTATTTTATTAAGTGCTTTGGGACCTTTGAGATGAAAAGTACTTTTTAAATTTAAGATTATTTTTATAGGGCTTCCATTTAATTGTGTAAAGCTATCATATTTAATTATGGCAAAAGCTCTCAATGGTGCCTGACACACAAAGGTAAAGTACATGATCACTTGTCCTCAGAATAAAAATGAAAATATTTACATTCTGGTGTAATCCACAGGGAGATTATTAGTTATCTGTTGTTAAAAAGTCTGTCTCTGCCTTCCAACAGGGAATTGCAACAACGGGTTAAAAAGGGCTTTGTTTTCTTTCATAGAGACCAACAACTGTAAGTGAATATACTGACAAATTGGGAAAAATGGAGGCCTCAGTCCACAAAAAGGTTAAAAAATAAGTGCTCCAACAGGCTTTGCAATCCTGCTGTGGAGAGCCCATCTCTAGAAGTGAAAAGGTTAGTTCAGTCTCAATAGCTGAGATTGCCAAATGAAGGGGTCATTATGTTGGTGGCTCTACTTAGAACTGAACTGAGAACACCAATTCACTTCAGAGACCAATGAAACATTGGTGACTCTTACAGAGTAAGAAAAAGAAATGGTTGAGTACAAGGATTAGCCCGTGAACCCAAAGACAGAAAAGAATCTCTTTTCAGAGAATTCAGTGTTGTTACTATTATTCCAAGTCATCGTTGTTCTTACTCAAAGAATCAAAACACACTTTGTATGTGACAAAAGGAAACAAGGAGATTGAGAAGTAAAGATTTCTAAGATTTAAATACTTTGTTTTTCAAATTATAACATGGTTTACATTAATTGCAATAGACATATTACTCACACCGTATAAGTACTACAGGCCAATCTGCTCTCTTATCTGTCTGTAGATGTGTGCCTGCAGCTGCCATTGATTTCAATGGGAGCTGCCAGAATCTAAATGCAACATCTGGCCCTATTTAAAGGGCCTGTATTTAGGATATTAAATTTTCTCCTCATAATTTCTCTATTGTCAAGTTTGTCTCATTGTAATTTTGTTAATATGTATGTTACAAGATCTGAACCGATACCACTATGTTAAATAGATGAACCCATATTAGGACATTTAAAATATATTAAGGTTAATGTAATATTTACATTTTAATTGCATTCGATTTGTTAAATTAGGCCTTTACGTTTCTACAAAGACAGAATATTTTTAAAATAATGAAGAAAATCAAAGCTTAAAACCAGTCTTGTATAAGTAGGTATAGAATTTATTACTCCTGAAAGAACAAAGATACAAAATACATGTGAAAACTACATAAAGATCTCTACAAAGTGAAAGTAGAAAGTAAGAAAAGTGAAAGTACAGCAGTTACACAGAAATGTATGGCATGCATTAAAATACTGTAAATTCATAATGTTTTTAAGTGCAAATGTTCTTATATCAGCTCCCATTGAAAAGGATGCAAATTGAATTCCATCTTGTACACTCATCAAAAGGACACTGACACGGATATATAAATATGTACATAAACATGTCCTAAATACACTTTGTGTGTTCTCTTATGGAGGCATCTGGATTACAAGTCTGTTTAAAATCTAATTTAAAGAATTAAAGTGGTAGCATTTATAGAACATTTTGCAAATACTATTAAGATAGAGTTTGTTTGTTAAGAGCAGCAGGATGCAATAGTTCACATTGCCATTTGTAAGCATGTAACAATCAAATAAATATTTACAATTCATTGGCAGTACAGATAAGAAATAGGATTAAATACTCTCTGTAAAAAGATAAATAATTCAAATGTATATTTTCACATCACAAAGAAATGTGAAACAAATCATGGCACTGAAACATCAAAAATAACTTTAGCACAGACACCTTTTCTTATATTTTTCATTAAAGAGTACAGTACAATGACTGTAAAATGTAAATGCCACAACACTCATAATCTACCACTTCTTGTTTCTGGTAATAGCAATTATTATGAGTTCATGTTTATGAGGAATAATAATGATCCGTGATATTGCTGAAACTTACATTCTAATGGCCTCCATTTTCTTAAAAATGGTCTGCTAGAAAAAGCTGTTTCAAATATGAAAGCTTTGGGAATTATGTTTTAGATGCAATCTACTACTTTGGGTACCAAAGGAGAAAAAGAAATGGTGTATGGGTTATATTTTTAGATAAAAATATAATTTATTAAAGATTAAAAATATTCTAGATTTATCCTGTTTCTTTTTACTGTAAACAGTGCTGCAGTTTTTAATATATATTTAGAGTTCTTCCTACAGCACCAGAACTTCCAAATGTAAAAGTGGTGTGTGTGTGTGTGGGGGGGGAAATCATTAAACTTGTGATACTAAAAACCCTAATGATTTAGTCTCATTGTTACTAATGGTTCAGAAAATGTGGACTGAGTCACTGGTAAGCAGGTCAGATACTGATATTTAACTATTGTGTGATGTATGAGAGTAAACAGTAAATTACTGAATTATAGCATCAGAAGGGTAGCTGTGTTAGTCTGTATCCACAAAAACACCATGGAGTCTGGTGGCACCTTAAAGACTAACAGATTTATTTGGGCATAAGCTTTCATGGGTAAAAAAAACACTGAAGATGGATAAAAAAACACCACCATGTATCTGAAGAAGTGTTTTTTTTACCCACGAAAGCTTATGCCCAGATAAATCTGTTAGTCTTTAAGGTACTGTCGGACTCCTTGTTGTTTTAATTATAGCAAATATTGTGTTTGTTTTTTAATGTGTGCATTAAAGTCTCACACTAAATGGTCATTTGAAGGCTTGTATTTTGTTTAGCACAAACGTACTCAGTCCAAACAAAAATATGTTTTGGAGGCAACCAGAAATATAACTTAACAGTGAATAAAGCAATAAAACTTATTTAAAATTAAAATGTAAGGTGCAGAGATAGTTTTGTTTGTTTGTTTTAGTGATAAACAATATAAAGGAAAGATAATTTTACATAAAAGGAAAGGCTATTAAAAACTAGAAATACCTGAATTGGATCTCTGATATCCAGAATTTTCCTGATTACCTGCCAGTGGCGTTGGCGGTGGATAGTTGGCTTCTGTGAGTTTACTGATGTCTGATAGTGGTGTTGGTGGTGGTGGCAGTAAGGTGCTGTTAGGGCTACTAATATCTCCTTCAGCCACAAGAGTCAAGTCTGCTACATTTTCATCATCTATAGTCTGTATGCCTTCAGCCTGTAATTCTCCTGATTGCCTTTTCCATATTGTCATATTGTTGTCCTGTACATGTGGAATTGGAGACAATGGAGCACTAAAAGGAACATTGTAAGTCTTCTGACTGTTGAGCGTTATCAAAGCAGACTTATGTTTATTTTCTGAATGACCTGTTTTCTTAATTGAATTTTCATTACAGTTTTGGGTAATCTCCAGTTTCCCACTTGGCTGTGTACTTTTATCCTTGCCATCATTTTTTGCAATTCTCTTGCTAAGGCCTTTAGAGCTCACTGGTGTAGATGAGGGTGGTTCTGGACTACTGGGAGGTAAACGAAGAAAATCGGGTAGAACAAGGTCTTCTTTCCTTAGCAGCCCACGTTGGTCATCTGCTCTGTTACTTTGAGCTTTGGATATGAGTTCAAAAAACTCTATTTAGAAGAAAACCAAAAATTGACAAACTTTTGTCAGAAAATGAAATCCATCAAAATGTCAACCATTAGCATATTTATTCTCAATGAAGACCTTCAGTTATTTTCAATGCTGCCTTGAAATTAGATCTTATGTTAATTAGGAACTTTTTCAATTGCAGCAATGTTCACTAGCAGCATTATAATTAAGATAATCAAGATTGTTATTGTAAGCAGTTTTGCAATTTAGAACAGCTGCATTTCACTCCAGGCTAAAATTTCTGCATACCAAGTCTGCATCCTAAACATATTTTCTATTTTATGCATTAAAATGAACCTTTACGTGTTTTTAATTCCTATTACATAACAAAGCTCTGGTCCTACTGAAATTTAACAGATTGTAGGATTAGGATGCACATTTGTATACTCTAGATGCTTCTTTGCACACCTCAATTTAAAAGTAGTCAGCTCTCTGAAAGCTTATTGGTCCAGAATGTAAACAATCCTTTTACAAGACTTTTTTTTAGTTTAATAATAATATGTCAATCTGGAACTTTTAGCCAAAACTTTGAATCTCTTTGCTGGAGATAGATTTAAGACAACATCTTAGTTTTATCATAATGTTGTTTTGTGATTTAGGACAATTCATTATTTTGTTCTGGAAAGCCTCAAAACTTAACAACCAGAAATTTTAGACCTTGAGCCAAGAAGGATACTGCTCCCAAAAAAGAAATAACCCAATGATAACTTAACTCTTTGGTACCAATCATCCAAATTTCAAAATTGCTAACATGGGACTTACTTATGTCCCCTTACTCAAGAAGAAGGGCAGGATTACACCCTGGATCAAGCTCCAGGAGCTACTGCTACCTTTACATTTCTGGAGATTAAAATTCAAATTCATTTTAGGACCCAAGTGAAATCAGTTTTGTGGTTTCAACCCAGTTTACACTGATTGTCTAAATCAAAAAATCAAAAAATTTCATTGCAAAACCAAAACATTTAGTTTTAGCAACAATGTTTTTTTGACATAATATAAAGTCACATGTTACACTCCTAGAACTTACTTTACTTACAACTTTCTAACACTACTTTTGGGTGGTTTGGCAGAATCAGTAGGAGTGTTGTGTGAAAATAATTTTCAATAGATTTGCAAAATGTTAGAAAATATATGGAGTTTGAATCTGGGGCATTTTGTAGCCCCAAAATATAACTTTTGCCAAAGTTTTGCAAAATGGAGTATGCACATCAAAACATAAAACATTTTTGAAATGTGTGTGTTTTAGGCAAAAGCTGCTTCTTCCTGAAATTTCAAATTTCAAAAAGATTTTTCATTAAAAAATACTCTACAACATTCAATAGGTCTTTCCCAAACTTGGATCAATTTCACAAAATCAAAACAAAATATGAAAGCCTCAAATTCTGAGGTCTTCAAATTATGTTAATATTTCACTTGGCCTCAATCAGAAAATGAATTTATAAGACTGGGTAAAACAAGCTACTCAAGTAGCAAACAGAAATAAATCATTCAAAACTACATTAACATGTTTTGCAGCAACATTCAGAAACTAACAAACAGCCATTCACAACAAGGGTTTCAGCTACGGTACTTCCTTGTGTCCAAACCTACAGACAATTATTCACTTATATAAAGTCATTCACGTGCAGCTCTTTGCAGGATCAGGCTCTTTGTTTGAACATCAGGTTAGGGTGACCAGATGCCCCGTTTTTAAAAGGGACAGTCCCGTTTTTGGGGACTTTTTCTTATATAGGCGCCTATTACCTCGCACCCCTGTCCCATTTTTTCACAGTTACTATCTGGTCACCCTACATCAGGTGGTAATAATGATGCATTTTAAATTTTTGCCCTAGCTAGCATATGTGTTCTGATTTTCACATTTTATTTTGGAGCTAGAGGGATAGGCAACTGTTTCAAATAATCCTTAAGGTTGGGGATGGGGGAGTAATATCTAAAGATATCAACCCTTAAAACGATCTTATTCCTTCACCTCTCTGTGACCTTTATTATCTCTCATTTTTTCATACCAGAAAACATACACGGAAAGGCAAATTCTGCTGTCATCAGTGAAATCCTCATGAAGTTATTGTCTCTCAAAGATGTAATTGAGGGAAGATTTTGGCTCAGAAAATGCAAAATGACCAGTTATGGCACAGCCTTGTCTCTTGTAACATTTCTAGTCACCTTTTCATAACATTTACTGAATGAAAAGCAATCTCTTTCTGTTCTTGCCCACCACCCCACACAACCACCACCACCCCTTTTCAAGTAGCGGTAATCTGGCTATCATAGACTATGGGTAAAATTGTTAAAGGTGCCTAAGTGATTTAGGAGCCTAAGTCTTCCTTTCAAAAGTGACTTAGGCCCTTAGGAGCCTATGAGACTTTTGAAAAGGGCATCTAAGGCCAAATTTTAAAAGTTGTTTAGGCACCTAAAGATGCAGGCAGACATCTAGTGTGCTTTTCAAAAGCTCTGAGGCATCTAACACCCATTGATTTCTCTGGGAGTTAGTAATCTTAGCCCTTTTGAAAATCCCGGTAGGCACCTATCTCATCTTAAGATGCCTAAATACCTTTAAGTACCTGCAGGGATGTTTAAAATTTTTATCCTAGACTTCAATAAATTAGCAGTTCAAAGTTAACAGCAACAAGCATATAAGGAACTTGCCTATTATTTTCTTCATACAGTGATAAATGCACAGTCCTTATGATTTCCACAGTCATAAATTGGAATGATCATTTTCCCTTGAACACTAATGTTATTACATATACTTAAAAAGTTGACATACCCTCTGCTTCGTCCAAATTAATTTTCTGATATTTTTTTCCCCCAATCTTTGCAAGAGATTCTTCTCTCTTTGATAGCCGAGCATCCCTAGCATTTTTTCCATTTTCGCCTTTTATTTTAATAGAATTAGACTTTCCTAGAGTTCTTCCCTCTCCCTGCATTAGAAGGAAAGTTAAAGTACTTCTTACAATTAGGATATACCACAATATGTGCGTAATAGATTCTAAGTGAATAAAAAGGATATTTTATAAACAGATCTCTCTGATTAAAAAATACAACAAATGTTATAGCTTAATCATGACAAAAAAGATTTAACACAACACACCAAAAAAGAAAAAAAATTCCATTTACAACGAGCACATTGCTTGCACAGCAAAATTTACATTAAAGTAGTAGGCTCAAGTACATGCCTTGGCTTTCAAAGGTAGTTAATGGATTTTGATAAAGATGATCCACTCAGTTGATATAGAAAGCCAAATATATAAAAGCCATAAAACACTCACTGCTACTCAATTCATGGTCACACACTGGTGAAAAAGCAGGATTAAATCCCCACAGATGAAGTCTGACAGAAAGAATAGGATGATTTATAGCTGCAGCCAATTCAATTAGATAAGCTGGACACTGTTTTTAGCATAGATACCTGAAGCTTCTACTTTATGATGAGAGAAGAAAACAGAAGGTAATCTGAGTGGCAGAAATCATTTAAAAAAAAAAAACTTACTGTAGATGCTTGATTTCTTGAAGTGGAGGTTACAACTGTACTTTGTTTTACTGGGGCGCCTTTTTGTCTGTCTGTGAACACTAAACATAAAAATGTCTTCTATAATTATAAGCATATCACTTCAGCATAATATTAACATTTAAAACATGACGACACATAAAATACCCTGCTATGAGGCCCCCCGGAAGAAGCTCTAGCAAAACCAGGGAAGATCAAACTTGAT
Organism: Trachemys scripta elegans; assembly: GCF_013100865.1. Lineage (NCBI taxonomy): Eukaryota > Metazoa > Chordata > Testudines > Emydidae > Trachemys > Trachemys scripta. The sequence continues at coordinate 119,531,764 of NC_048302.1, forward strand.
ATCCCCAATATTTTTAAGTTAAATCAAGCAGAAAACAACCTAGGCTTTCCTGGATTTTCTGATGCTTTCAAAGCATATGTGTTATGAGTTTTTACATCTTTATGAAAAGACGCAGCAGGGGTCAAAAAGCTAAAGGGAAGACATCCTTTCTCCACAATATTCATAAGTCATTGAGTACAATAGCTGGTAATAAAATAAATGAAAAGCAATGAGTGAGCAAAAATCTCTCTCCCTCTCCGTTGCTAAGCTTTCAATTTTCTTGACTTTTGTGATGGCATAATTTCACTAGACCTGCAGCCACAGGGTTCAGTTTAGATGAAAACTGAATCTTTTTTTAAAAACACCAGATGCAGAAAAATCCATTAAGAAACCCCAAAAGCTTTCAGATCTGCTTTGTGCATCAACTGCCCTTTGGGCATCTCCATTTTCTCTCCATACACTGTTAAAGTAAGCTCAGGGCTGCTTTAATTTATATCTGCCTGCAACAGACACAAAGGGCAAAAAACAGCTCAGGATCTGCTTGGTGTAGGTTCATCCTGACAAAGCACTCTCTCTCTATTCATGCATCTTTTCCCCGGTGTATCAGGAAGCATCTGTGGCATAAGAATGCCTATATTGATTCTATGATGCTCTAGGATCATCTTTCTACTGGGGTGATTCTCTGATGATTTACGCATGTTTAATGCCCAAAATAACCTGGCAGTGTATAAAGAAGTAGCTCATTTGTGCCTAGTTCCTATATAACACTACCAATAGGATTATAAAACTTTTAAGGTAAATTACAGTTTGTGGTCTGTGACTCTGGTCCCCAACAAAGTGATAAAATCTGACTCCCCTTCCCCACCGCCAAATACAGCTCTCTTTATTTTATTCATTTCCCCTACGAGATCCACCATTCTAAACATTTAATTTAATCTAATCTAAATGCATTAACAAAATCACATGTTTTTTACCTATAAAGGGAGATACTAATGACACATGGAAACTTTAATCTCCAGGCCCCTAATCTGAATCCAGTGAATGTCAGTAATGACAAAAAATAATTATCTAACTGCTGTTCTCTGGCCAATTTGAAGTGAAGTAAGTCTTAGTTCAGCTTCTATTTCACAGAGATCCACCACCTCAAAAATCATAACTGGCACTCTTTTTGTCAGTCTCTGCAGAACCCAAGGATTGCATAGAGATGGAGGCTGCGCTATCTTCTCACCTTACACAATCCATCTCTCCAGCAGTTGTAGCTGATATCCTAAGCTGTACCTGTCCTGTGGTAAAATAGAGAACTTAATTCTCTAATGAACTGAGTGCTTGTAGGGTACTAGGGAGAAAAAATATTTTTTAGGAGTTACAAACTTTGTTACAAGAGCAAATTGTGATAGTTGAAAACCGGCCAATTTAACAGATGAAAAGTCACACATTTAACTTTAATTCCTATAAAAAGTTTTCCCATTCTATCCTATAAATCAAATCCTTCATCCTAACACCATTTACCTCACGTAAATTTATTTTTTCTATGAATGTAAAGTAAGGCTCGATGAGGCTCGTTAAGCACTTCATAAAATCTTTCAGAACCTCTTACCTCTTCCCTTTGTTGGCTCTTTTTCATACAATACAACTCGTTGACCATCCAGATTAGATATAGGGACACCAAGATCTAGTGGTTCCTGCTCACCATTCTGAAGTTAGATCACAGTTTGTGTATAATAGAGAAAAACAATGGTTTTCAAAACAACTTGAATGTACAACTTGGTATTTAAAATAGAACACTAGCTAGTACAGTTATACTTCAGTGTACCCCCAAGAATCCTCTGCTATCTTCCCTATAATTTTCAGACCAATACTGTCCATAATTACTTTGATCATAATGGACACGAGTCATTTGTCTGCAGTGTATTATGTATTGGCCAGTCTGACAACCCAATGGTAGACCTATACTACTGTCAACAGTCTGGAGCGGATTTCTGTGCTTTCCAGGTTAGTAGGGACAACAGTTTTAATTGCTCTCAAATGACACCCTCTGGCTGACAGATGAATGGAAAAAATGGACTATGGAAGAGGCTTATGTTCAGCCTTCCTAAGTTGGGATGTTTTGGTCTGAAATGAAGCCTCTGAAAAGGGAGCAGGAATGGGGGGCTCAGAAGGCCAAGACAAAGCAGGCCCAGACAAAGCCATAGTCAAACTATCTGAAGAATGAAGACTATTACTACTGCATATTCTCATCCCAAAACACAGGCAGTTATAGAATACATTTTCATGCATAAAGATGAGCCTATACTAAATTTCTTGGAATACTCTATACTCTTTTCCAGACAAGCAATACTACAGATTTTACACCAGGGTGGGCAAACTTTTTAGCCCAAGGGCTACATCTGGGTATGGAAATTGAATGGCAGGCCATGAATGCTCACAAAATTGGGGGTTGGGATGTGGGAGAGGGTAAGGGCTCTGGAGTTGGGGGTACTCCGGGCTGGGACTGAGGGGTTTGGAGGGCAGGGGGTTGGGGTGTGGGAAGGGGCCAGGGATGCAGGCTCTGGGCAGCTCCCAGAAGCAGCAACATGTCCCCCCTCCAGCTCCTACGCAGAGGCACAGCCAGGCAGCTCTGCACGTTGCCCCATCCGCAGGCGCTGCCCCTGCAGCTCCCATTGGTTGCGGTTCCTGGGCAATAGGAGCTGCGGGGGCCACGCTTGGGGCGGGGACAGCGTGTGGAGCCCCCTGACTGCCCCTACACATAGGAGCCGGAGGGGGGACATGCTGCTGCTTCCAGGAGCCGCGCAGAGCGGGGCAAGCCTCCAACCCCACTCCCCGGTGGGAGCTCGAGGGCTGGATTAAAACATCTGGAGGGCCGGATGCGGCCCTCAAGCCACAGTTCGTCCACCCCTGTTTTACACCAGAAGATACTTACCAGTTTTGCCACAAGTTCATTAAGATTTAAGCCATATTTTGCAACCACAGGCCGTAGAACTTCTGTTACTGGCTTAGTGGGTTTAGCCTTCAAACCAACTGATCTATTGATTGGAACAAGATCCAGCCTGAAACATATCAAATGTTGCAATATGTTTGCTATTCAAATAAACCAAAAGTGAAAAAGTTTGTAATCTAATCTAGGAACCAAATAAAGTGAGTTTGGATATAGAGTAATTCCATTAATAAGCAAAAATCCTCCCCCACTCTTCTGCAAGTGCAGAGCACCTTCAGCGCAGTGGAATCATTGCTGTTTCAGTAGACAGAGAGTGAGGAAAAGCCAGGAGCCCACATATATCTGTGGTGACTCCTAGTGTAGCTACACAGAGCCTCCAGTCTTTTCCCTCTCTCCATGGAAGCTACTCAGATCATTATGCTACAGCAGCTGTGGAGTAACTCTGTTCCTGTTCTACTGACTGGTATGTGGGAGAAAAATATTTTCCCCTACCTCTCCACAGCATCCAGCCCAGTTACTCAGCTGGACAATGGGGAAAGGATTTGAACCATAGCAAAGTCTAATGAAAGTCCCAATTTATCCAACTGAAATGTATAAATTATTACTTCAGATTAAGTAAATTTATGCTCAGGATGATACTGTTTTGTGAGAATAATGACTTTGCTATAAGAAGATTGGTATGAAACAGCAGTAAGAAAGGCTGATAGAATGTTAACCTGTATTAAACATTAATACACTCCTGTTCAGAATCAATTATATCATTTTAAAATGCTTTAGTAAAACCACACTTGGAATAAAGTCCCAGTTCAGTTTTAGTCTCTTTGTATGAACAAAGATATAGTTAAACTGGGCAGAGTAGTGTGAAGATGATAAACAGAATGGAGGGGCTTACATAGGAGCAGAGCCCCATATACTCTGTGATTCCATGACCACACAATCCAATTCTTGCCAAAAAGCATGCTCCTGAATCTACACTTTCATTTTTGCCTTTCTAGTCCTTAGGCTTACAAAGAACCCTTGAAAACATGAACTGAATGTAACTGATCCAGTGCTGTCTTCCTGAGTTTACAGAGATTGTGAAACAATTGCTTTGAGAGAGATGAACTACTCCTTACATCTCAGTTTCAAAGGCCGGCATGGAATCGGTCCGGGCTACCTCTCCCTCCCACAACCTCCCATGATAGCAGCATTCCATTAGAGCAACAGAAGAGTCAATCAATAAGGGTAGGCTTGTGACCACAGGTGACAGAACCTTCACAGGAAGAAATAAATGATTACTAACCTCACTATATTTGGAGCTAAATGCAGAACTCAACTACCCTTCCCCCAACCCAATTTGCCTACACAATAGTACCTTTTATTCTCACAGATACATTTTTTAAAACAATCCAAAAACCTGCTTCTTAGTGACAGGGAAGGTATACGTACGTACGTACGTATGTACGTACGTACGTACACACACACACACACACACACACACACACACACACACACACATCTCTTCTACCTAATGTGAAGAACTCAGATAATGTAGTGCAAGGAGAGCCATATAAGGGCTTTATGTAGCACCACATAAAGACAAAGGGTTCAATTCTGCCATGCTTAAGTCACATTGAATATTACCTAGCTCAATGAGAAATTTCAGTGGGACTATTGTGAAGTAAGGTTTTTAGAATAAGATAGGCATTTTCCCTGATGAAAGAACAAATATTCTGCAATCTCTGAAAACAATTCATTCTGGATCAGCAATAGGAAATGACACAGAAGCAGGTGAAAGTCCACACATCTAAAAGTCAACATTTGGAAATAATTATGATGCGAAACATTTCAAACAGAATTGACATAAGTGCTTTTTATGCATATCTCCAGAAAGAAATACTTCACAAAATTTCCAAACCTAATAATTTTTGTTTTAGAGAAAGAGTAGCAACATATGATATAACCATTTTAGAGTTAAATTAATTTGAAAACTGAACAAACCCACAAATAATTAGATTGATCAGAATCTCAGCGAGAATCAGTAAATTGATGAAGTCGCATCCTTCTATAGAAATCAATCCTACAAAAGTAGACAAGTAACTTTTAGATAAAATAAAGAAAATATGAATTAAAACACCGAAGGACAGCTGGGAAATTAAAGTATTTCTATCTTAAAAATGTGGTCTAAGAGTGCAATAAAGCTAAATAAATAATTTGCTGAATTATTATAAAGCAATGCTGAATGGGACAAATAGGTTGACTGTTTATAAGGATGTAAAAACTGATGGGGAGAATATTAAGTTAGTGTGTTCCAAGGAATATAAATTATGCCTCTTCCATTTCTAATTCCATTCTTCTTCTCCTTTATTTCCAATATAGTTTCTCCATGTTAAACATTGGACATGCCACTCTTCTGGGAGCTGCGCGGAGCGGAGCAATCCCCCGACTCCACTCCCCAGCTAGAGCGCCAGAGCAGGGCAAGCCCTGGACCCCGCTCCTGGAGGGAGCTTGAGGGCCAGATTAAAACATCTGGAGGGCCGGATGCAGCCCCTGGGCCGTAGTTTGCCCACCCCTGGATAAGAGGGAAGGTCTTCTTATGGATCAGTAACTGGTTAAAAGATAGGAAACAAAAGGTAGGAATAAATGGTCAGTTTTCAGAATGGAGAGAGGTAAAAAATGATGGGGTCTAAATTAGTTGTTACCACTCAAGAAAGAGATCTTGGAGTCATTGTGGATAATTCTCTGAAAACATCCATTCAATGTGCAGCGGCAGTCAAAAAAGCGAACAGAACGTTGGGAATCATTAAGAAAGAGATAGATAGATAATACAGAAAATATCATATTGCCTCTATATAAATCCATGGTACGCCCACATCTTGAACACTGCATGCAAATGTGGTCACTCCATCTCAAAAAAGATATATTGAAATTAGAAAAGATTCAGAAAAGGGCAACAAAAATTATTAGGGGTATGGAATGACTTCCATATGAAGAGCGATTAATAAGACTGGGACTTTTCAGCTTGGAAAAGAGATGACTAAGGGAAGACATGATAAAGGTCTATAAAATCATGGCTGGTGTGGAGAAACTAAATAAGTAAGTGTTATTTACTCCTTCTCATAACAGAAGAACTAGGGGTCACCAAATGAAATTAATAGACAGCAGGTTTAAAACAAACAAAAGGAAATATTTTTTCACATAACACACAGTCAACCTATGGAACTCCTTGCCAGAGGATGTTGTGAAGGCCAAGACTATAACAGGGTTCAAAAAAGAACTAGATAAGTTCATGGAGGATAGTTCCATCAATGGCTATTAACTAGGATGGGCAGGGATGGTGTCCCTAGCCTCTGTTTGCCAGAAGCTGGGAATGGGCAACAGGGGATGAATCACCTGATGATTGCCTATTCTGTTCATTCCCTCTGAAGCACCTGGCATTGACTACTATCAGAAGACAGGATACTGGGCAAGATGGACTATTGGTCTGACCCACTATGGCTGTTCTTATGTTCTTAAGTAGTTTCAGATAGTTTTAAAGGTTTTAAAAGGTATTACTATTAGTAGTACTATTTAAAAAGTAGATTAAAGGTCTAGAGAACATGACCTATGAAGGAAGGCTGAAAGAATTAGGTTTGTTTAGTTTGGAAAAGAGAAGACTGAGAGGGGACATGATAGCAGTTTTCAGGTATCTAAAAGGGTGTCATAAGGAGGTGGAAGAAAACTTGTTCATCTTAGCCTCTAAGGATAGAACAAGAAGCAATGGGCTTAAACTGCAGCAAGGGAGGTTTAGGTTGGACATTAGGAAAAAGTTCCTAACTGTCAGGGTGGTTAAACATTGGAATAAACTGCCTAGGGAGGTTGTGGAATCTCCATCTCTGGAGATATTTAAGACTAGGTTAGATAAATGTCTATCAGGGATGATCTAGACAGTATTTGGTACTGCCATGAGGGCAGGGGACTGGACTGGATGACCTCTCGAGGTCCCTTCCAGTCCTAGAGTCTATGAATCTACTAGCTCAAGAAATTTATATGTAGCTTACAGGAAGTATTATTTCATTTTGGGAGATAAATCTAAAAAGCAGATCTAAAATCATTATTGTTAAAAAATACAGGTAAATGCTGATGGCATTAATTTTTATTTGAATTCAGCACGGTAAAAAGAGATATTTCCTCAGATAAGAATATGAAGTACAACATTAAGTGACACATTCTTGTTTGAGAGATTAAGTTTTAAAATGTTGGCCAAAACTGATGTTTTTAAAGACATAGTATATGTCTACTTCTTAAAAGTTATATTGATAGAACTGAATCATATTGCAATCTCCATATTTCAATGGGGAACTGAGTTACAGAGAGACTAAGTGACATGCCAAGGTCACACAAGGAAACAATGGTGGAGCAGGGAATTAAACCCAGGTCTTGTAAATTGCAGTCTAGCACTTTAACCTCTAGACCATCCTTACTGAACTCAGTCAAGCACATAATCACAATGGTATATGGGTGGTCATATACAATTAAGGCTTGTATCTATCTTGATAAAAAAGAATTATACTATTTAGTGCTATATTTAGCCACCACTACTTATGAGGATTTAAATTTTGTATGCAATGGATCTTGTAATGAATTCCATGCCTCTTACTATGAAAAGGCCTGTGAAAAGAGGTATGGTAATTCAGGAAAGCATTCCTGATCAGAAAAGGTGCTTACGTAAATGCTTAACTTTACGCACACGCTTAAGTGTTTTCCTGGGCCAGAGCCTAAGAAAGACAAGCCACCGCCCATTCAGGCCCTTATAGGTTAGACTAGGAATTTGAACTGGACTGTTAAAATTAAACTTCTCAGGTGAATAAGGACTACTTGCCTGAGCAAGAATTTGCAGTATTGTGGCCGTATAGTCTACACATATTGACCAAAGGTGTTAGCGGTAATGTATTTGATTCAGGAAAAATAGTTTCTCCCATTTCCAGGCTCAGAAGAAGTTGCCTGGCAGCCAGCCATTTTCCAGCATGGACACCAAGGCCATTCCATCCTCTCCCCTCCCTGCAAATCTGAGTCTTTGGCAGAAGAGAGGGAAATAAATCTTACAGTCTAGTTCAGCAAATCCTCTAGTGGCCTGCTAGAATTGTTTCCTGTGTTACTCTGCTGCAGGTTGCTCTCCAACCCCAATGTCCTTTTCTTAGCATTCCAACCAGCGAGAAGAACCTGTCGGTCACTAGTGTGGGAGTGTATGTGACTGGTGTCATTTGGGGAAGGGGAGGGGAGGGTGATGAGTAGGGGTGAGAAGCGGGAAAGATTAATGGAATACTTTCTTCTAAAGCAGTAATGGAAGGAAGAGCATGTTAAGGAGTATGGGGAAGAGCAAGAAACAAAGATGTGAGAAACAGAGTGAATGTCTGAGGAAGGAGGAACTTCAGTAGGAATTGTGACTGCTGAGCATGTCTGAAAAAGGAGAAGTTACTCAACTTATGCAATAACAATGGTTCTTTGAGATGTGTGTCCCTATGGGTGCTCCACCATTGGTGTGCTTGTGTCCCTGGGCTGCTGATCAGAGACCTTCAGTAGCGGAATCTGTTGGGCCAGCACATGCACTGTTTCTCCTTGTGCTACACCACGAGGGTAGTCAGTGCCCGTGGACTAACCTCTCTCAGTTCCCTCTCTACTATAGAATCATTGACAAGAACTCTGAAGTAGAGGGAGGAGGGTGGGTTGTGGAACACCCATAGGGACACAAATCTCGAAGAACCATCATTACTGCACAAGGTGAGTAACTTCTTTTTCTTCAAGCAGTGTCCTATGGGTGCTCCACTGTAGGTGACTCCCAAGCAGTACCCCCTTCTGGAGGGCTGGGACTTCGGAGTTGGGTCAGTTACTGATGACAGTTCTGTGGAGCCAAAGATGGATTCAGAGGTGGAGTCCCCAGTGATCACAGTGTTCTACAAAAGTGTGGACTTAGGCCCATGTCATTGCTCTACAGATCTCTGAGATAGGGACAGTCTTGAAAAAGGCGACACCCATGACAAGATCGATCTTGTGGAGTTTGTACAAATCGAGCCTCAAGGGGTCATACTGTGAATTTGGTAACACCGTCAAATACAATTCAAGACCCACTTAGAGAGCTTTCGGATTGACATTGCTGAGCCCTTGGATCTTTCTGCAATGGAGAGGAAAAGTTGAGGGGAGTTCCCAAAGACCAAGGTAGAAGGCCAGGGCTCTCCTGACATCTAGGGTATGAAGTATAGCCCCCTTATTGTCTTGGTGAGGCTTGGTGTAGAAGATTGCAAGGTGAATCAATTGATTCATGTGAAATGGAGAGGTTACCTTAGGGATGAATTTTGGACGTGGCCTGACCGTAACCTTGTCCAAAAAGAATACTGTGTAGGGGGGATGTGCCATCAGGACTGCTATCTCTCCTATTCTCCTGGCTGAAGTAATCGCTATCAAGAAGGGTGTCACTGATGGGTACGTCAGCAAACAGGTGGTCATGGGTTCAAAGAGAGGCCTAATGAGCCCTTTCAGTACCAGTTTTAGGTCCCACAAGGGGGTAGGAAGTCAAGGCTGAAGGAAGAGGTCTATTATACTTTGAGGAACCTTTCTGTGGTTGGACGTGACAGCACTGAGTACCTCTCTACAGGTTGGTGAAAGTTTGTTTTAGCTGCTAGATGGACCCTAAGGGAGTTTAGGGATAATCCTGACTTTATAAGGATAAGAGCATAATCTAGGATGCGTGGAAGAGTCACGGATGTTGCGGAGATTTGTTGGGACATGCACCAAATCTGAAACCTGGACCATTTCTGCAGGTAAGTTTGTCATGTGGAGGACTTTCTACTGTGCAGTTGAACCTCTTGTATTTCCCTTGAGCAGGAGCTCTCTAGGTGTTGGAACCAAGCAGGAGGCATGCTTTGAGGTGAAGAATCCCCAAGTTGGGATGCAGAATACACCCTTTGTCCTGTGATAGGAGGTGCGGAATGATTGGGAGGGAGATTAGTTGGCACATCACGAGCTGTGCTAGGTAAGGGTATCAGGTCTGTCTTGGCCAAGTAGGAACAATCAGAATGCCATGAGCTCTGTTCCTTTTTATTTTTAGCAGGACCTTCAGAGGTAGAGGAAATGGAGGAAAGGTGTAAAGAAGGTCCTTGTCCCATGGGAGGAAAAGAGCATTGACCAGCGAGCACTGTTTATCCCCACCCTAGAGCAGTAGCATGGACATTTCTTGTTCTGGTAAGTGGCAAACAGGTATGTAGACAGTGTTTCCCATTATGTGAATAGTTCATAGAGTGCATCTCCCATTTGTGATCGTGTGGGAATTTGCGACTGAGATTGTCTGCTATTGAGTTCTGTGTGCCTGGGAGGTAAGCTGTGGACAGAGTAATGTTGTTGGAGATGTAACAGTTCCATAATCTCACTTCCTCCATGCATAGATAGGGCAACCTGGCCCTCACCATACTAATAATGTAGTACATGCAGGCTATGTTGTCTGCTAGGATCTTTGTGTGTGATCCTGCAATCAGCGGAAGGAAATGCGCACAGATGCTCCTGACTGCTCTCAACTCAAGGAGATTGATGCATCTCCGCAGGTGCCATTTACTTGCATCATGAGGCCGTTTAAATGCATGGCCCACACTATGAGCGACGATGGTGATGTCTGCGAGAAGGAGATCCTTTTGCACACCTTCTCTGGGTTCTTCCACCAGTCTAAGGAGTTTTTGATCCTGGTGGGTAGTGACAGGGGTTTGTCAAACGTGTCTCTGTTCAGTCTGTAAACCGAACTGAACCACAGTTAGAGGCATCGCATATGAATCCTGGCATGTAGTATCATGGCCATGCCTGCTGCCATATGTCCCAAGAGTTGGAGGCAGAGCCTGGCCAGTATTTGTGGGCTGCATTGAATGGTGTCTATGAGTGAAACCAGGGATAGGAACCTGTTGAGGTAGAAGGGCTTTGGTCTGCAAAGCATTGAGGTCAGCCCCCTTGAATTCCAGATGTTGCACTGGAGTGAAGGTTGACTTCTGGGTGTTTATCTGTAGACCCAGCTCTATGAACAAGTGTATCAGTGTCGATGACTTGGTGAGCCTTCTGGAGAGATTGGGCTATGAGTAGACAATCGTCCAGGTATGGGTAAATCATTATTCCTAGAATGTGTAAATGAGCAGCTACCACTGAGAGAACTTTGGAAAATACTCTCAGGTCTAATGAGAGCCTGTAGGGGAGGACTCTGAATTGGTAATGGTCATGAACCTGTGAGCTGGTAGGATTGAGATGTGAAAGTAGGCTCACGGAGGTCAAAGGCCAAAAAACAGTCTCCCTGTTCCAATGCTGGAATGATCAATCGGGTGACCATCTTGAACTTCTGAGCCTTGACAAACTTGTTGAGAGCTCTGAGATCTAGTATGGGTCTCCAACCTCCCTTCCTTTGGTTATTAGGAAATAACAAGAGTAGAACCCCTTGCCTCATAAATGTTGAGGTACTGGTTCTATGGCTCCTAACTGGAGGAGAAGATCTATCTCTGGTTGTAGTAAACTCTCATGAGAAAGGACCCTGAAGAGGGATGGGAAAGGGTGTTGTGGAGGTGGTATGGATGGAGTACCCGAACCAGATGATTCTAAGACCCATCGGGTTTGACGTTATGTGTTCCCAGGCACTGCAGAACGCTGCCAATCAGTGGCCAAATTGGTGTACAATGATGGTCAGTTGAGTCAGTCGGGGGGGTGGGGCCACATACAGCCTGTGCTGGGATTGGGGACTAAATAGTATCTTTTGTCCTGGTGTATAGATACCCAGCGACCCGAAGGTAGCCCTGAAATCCTTCAGGGCATAAAGGAAGGCGTTGGTCTTTTTGGCAAAGACCTTCATATCCTCAAAGGGAAGATCTTCCACCATGGACTGCACCTCTTTCGGGAATCGCGACAAGTGGCGCCATGATGCCTGTCACATCACCACTGCTGTGGAGACTGCCCTAGCTGCCATATCGGTGGTGTCGAGGGCCAATTGCAGTGATGTTTTGCTACTAATTGCCCTTCCTGGATGATGGCTTTGAAGGATTCCTGATGTACCTCTGGCAGCTTTTCAATAAAATCATTACATTTATTGTAATTTATGTAATCGTATTTGGACGTGAGCGCCTGATAGTTGGCAATATGGAACTATAAGGTGGCCGAGGAATACGCCTTTCTACTGAAAAGATCAAGGCGCTTCCTATCCCTATTATAGGGCATAGCTCTGGACCAGTGCTATTGGCCATGGAAATTGACAGCATCCACCACAATGTAGTTGGGTGGTCGGTGGGAAAATAGGAATTCCGATTCCTTGGCAGGGATATAATAATTTTTCTCTGCTCATTTGCAAGTTAACACCACTGATGCTGGGTTTGCCGGGTCTAAAATGGCTTCATTAATTGGGAGTCAATCTTTGAGAAGGACAACGAACAGATGATAGCAAGGAGCTGATGGTGGGCATCTTTGACCTCCTCTAGTAGTATGTAGTGGGTGTCCGCTGTCCTCTTTGCCAGCTCCAGGAAAAGATGGAAGCCGTCTACCAGAGATGGTGGGGGAGGCATGACCTCCAGTGGAGCATCCATAGGGACACTACTCGAAGAAGAATCAGGCCATTTGTTTAGCTGCCTACAGATGGATATCTAAGTTTGTTTGCCCTCATTGGTTTACATTAGACCATCACACAACCTTTATTTTTTTTTTTCCTGGAATCATGTACTCTATCTAATTTGGGTTTTCTGAATATAGCAACAGTCTGCCTTGAATTCCTCTTAGATTATTACAAGTTGGATATTGTGCAATATTCAAAGGGCAAACTTTTCCCAGATTTAAGAGGGTCTCAGATATAATTTATGTTCTCAGTGTCTTAAAGAACCAATGACCTTCCTACAGGTAACATACAGACAAAGATGTATTTTTTTAAAGATAAGGATAAATTTAACGAGGGAAGCCCAAATTTTAAAATATAATTTGTATACATGGACATATACCCAGACTTTAGATAAGTAATTTCACAAGTACAGTAACACAAGTATCTAGCTCTTAAATAGCAGTTTCTATCAGTAGATCTCAAAGCTCCTTACAAAGAAGGTAAGTATCATTATCCCCTGTGATGGCAGACCAGATGCCAGCTCATTTCAAGGCTTCTAGGCCTCACTGAACACTGACAAATGCACAACTGGAAATCAGTCTGGCTTACCTGAGTGTTAGTACCGTTAAAATAGGAATCAGATTTATAGAGATGTATTTAGTTTTTGGACTTTATGAAATGCTTGTAAATTGCTGCTTGCATTAATCTCATTTATAATACCTGCATCCTATGTTATAAGGTAATATTTAAGCATAAGCTCTGTACCTATAAAAGTGTTTGCTCTAAAACTGTAAACCCCCACAGTCAGGAAAGAAGCATTACCAAGTGTGAAATACTAGTTTAGCACAAGAGGTATCATCTCCTCTCCAACCCTTTGGTCCATAGACACCAGACAAGCCATTGTGGAACATCAGGGGACAAGTGTTTGTTGATTGCTCCCCCAACACCTATGTGGAAGAGACGTGCACAAATGCTCATCCCATCCACTTGAGTTCTGGGGAAAGGGAATAAAAATCCCTGTCAAAAAGAAATTGTTATCCCTGTGCTTCTTGGATTTCAGGGAGAGGGCAATATTTCTAAGCATAAGCAAGCGATCCCCAGCTGTTTAGCTTGGGTTAGCCCTAAAGGACATATACAACTTGCACATTACAGCAACTTCTATTATGTTTTGGAATCTAAGGCTATGTCTACACTGCACTTTTGTCGTTAAAACTTTTGTCAGTCAAGGGTTTGAAAAAAAACCCACCCCTGACCAGCAAAAGTTTTAACGACAAAAAGCACCGGTGTGGACAGTGGTTTGTCAGTGGGAGAGCATCTCCTGCCAACAAAGCTACCGCCCCTTGTTGGGGGTGGTTTTATTATGTTGGCAGGACAGCTCTCTCCTGCCGACAAAGAGTGGCTACACTGTGTGCCTTACAGCGGCAAGGCTTTAGTGGCACAGCTGTAAGCTACGCAGTGTAGACATAGCCTTAGACTGGGGGAAGGAATAGCTCAGCAGTTTGAGCATTGGTTTGCTAAACCCAGGGTTGTGAGCTCAATCCTTGAGGGGAGCACTTAGGGATCTGGGGCAAAATCAGTACTCGGTCCTGCTAGTGAAGGCAGGGGGCTGGACTCAATGACCTTTCAGGGTCCCTTCCACTTCTATGAGATAGGTATATCTCCATATATTATTATTACTGTAACTCATAAATCTTTAGACAGTTTATTATAGGATTGACTATAAACGTTGTCTTTGGTGTGAGATCTGAGGTACAATTGACCTGGGGTAGGTGACTAGTCCTTTGGGACTGGGAGTAATCTGAATATTGTTGTGGTTTTTGGTGTAAGAGACCATCTATCACAAAGGCAAATTTGCCTGGGTGGCAAGATAGACTGAAGTATCATAAGGGACTGTCTGTGACTCCATGTTAAAGCTGTTATAGTGCTTGAGGAGTTCACACTTAATACGTGGTTGGTGAAATCTAAGTACAGAACTCACAACCAGTTTGGGGTTTGTACTGTGGTTTGTAATAGTCTGCCCTGAGGTTGGCACACATGTTCATGGGCACTCTAGGCAGCCTGACATTCCCATTTTACAGACAGGGAAACAGACACAGCATACCAAATGTTATTCTGTGTTACACTCATTTTTATTTTATTCCACAGACATAACTCAGAATGCATTCTGGCCCATTTACATTAGCTCGAGTGTAAAATATCACAAAAAGATAATATTTTTCTCTTACCGAAATAAAGTACGTTTCTCTAAACGTAGATCCCGAGAATCCAAGATGCTACTGTCTTGATGCAATACAAGTGGCTATAGAGCATATGGTTGGAACAAAAGAAGAGAAAATATGTTAAATTGGGAACATGTCACTTGTTATATATCATTTAACAATATGTAACAGCTGTGCAAAACAAAAAAAGCAATTTTAAAATTAGCCCAGGAAGAGAGACAGAACAATTAAGCTTTGTGTGTATGGCTATTATTGTATTAATTTACAGCAAGCAACATGATTCTCTTTTTCTCTGGATAGTTCCAAAAGATGTAGGGGCCAATCCTGTGAGGCGCTTAGCAATTCCCTACTCCCATTAAAGTCAATGGGTATTGAGAGTTCTCAGCATCTCATACAAGCCTGGGCATTTAAACATAAGGGGGTGAACAAACAGAATGATACATCAGAAAATAGGACAAAATAATGTTGGCAGAAAGATTTAAAAAAAAAAAAAGATTATTTTACAAGGAAGACAAGTAAATTAGGATCATTAGTCTGATCTCTTGCATAACACAAGACAAAATCTGCATCAAGCCCATAACTTTTTTGAACCATAGCATCTTTTACAAAGATATCCAGTTCGGGTTTAAAGACTTCAAATGATAGAGAATCCATCCCCTCGCTTCATAAATTGTTCCAATGGTTAAATACCCTCACTGTTAAAAAAAATACACCTTATTTCTGATCTGAATTTGTCTAGCTTCAGCTTTCAATCACTGGATCTTGTTATGCCTTTTTCTGTCAGATTAAAGAGCTGTCTATCAAAAATTTCTTCTCCATGTAGATACTGTAGGCTGTTATCAAGTCACTGCTTAAAACTTCTCTTAGACACACTAAACAGACTGAAGTTCTTAATCTCCTCCCTCTAAGGCATGTTTTCCAGACCTCAAATCTTCTTGTAGCTCTCTCCTGAACCCTTTCCAATTTTTCAATATCCTTTTTAAAATGTAGTATCAGAAATGGACACAATATTCCAGTAATGATCTCACTAATATTTTTCCATTGAGCAACACACACAAATCCCCTTATCGTCAATGTGAAGTCTGAATACAAAGAGGTAGAGTATTCCCCTAAATAATCAATAATCCCACATTAGTAAACTGACTAGGAAGTCTGAATTTTTTAAAAAAAAGTATAGGAACATACAATACCTTGTCTCCTCCAACTAAAAAAAGGTCTACTGCAGCTATGTTAATGCCATGTTTCTCACAGAGCCCAGATAACATCTCTTTGACTGAGAATCCTGATTTAACAACCATTTTACAAGACGAGCCATCTGGAAGGTTTATACAGCAGTATTTTGAGGATTTCTCTTTATCAGGTACAGATGCAGATAACCGAGAGGCATCAAACTTGTCAGAAACAAAAATGAAAGTTAAGAACAAACACACAATATTACAGTCCAACAAATCAAATAAAGCAAGGGAACACACTTTTAACCATGTTTGAGGTTTACCCTTCCTTCAACATTTTTCTATTACCAGGTAATTTTTTTAGAACTATTTCAATTTAAGACAAAGACACTACCACAGACCAAACTTCACAAATCTAAACATACTTTAAGTGCAGCCACCCCCGGAGGGAGAATTCGGACCAGGGGGAAAGCAGGAGGCAGTACCACCCTGCCTTCCCTGAAGTTTCCACTAGAGCAGCATTTCTCAAACTGGGGTCGGCGGACCCCTGGGCGTCCCCAAGCATACTCCCAGGGGTCTGCGGGCCCTGCAGATCAACTCCTTCCCCTCCAGAGGCAAAGTGGGGCTAAGGCAGGCTCCCTACCTGCCCTGGCTACGCGCTGCTCCCGGAAGCGGCCAGCATCCCCCTGCAACCCCTGGGGGAGGAACTGCTGGGAACTGCCCTACCAAATTCACTGTTCAATTTGGTAAATTGCATGGTCAGAGGACTTTAAAAATCTTAAATTTCATGGCTTTAGATATTTAAATCTGAAATTTCATGGTGTTGTAACTGTGGGGGTACTGACCCAAACAGAGGTCATGGGGGAAGTCGCAAGGCTATTGTAGGGGGTCACGATATTGCCATCTTTACTTCTGCACTGCTGCTGGCAGCAGGGCTGCCTTCAGAGCTGGCTCCCAGCCAGCACCCATGGAGCTTCCTGCAGCCAGGAGAAGATCCCAGAGGTGGGTCTGACCTGGCCCTGGGAGTGGGAAGAGAAAGTCCAGTCACTCCCTAGCCTGGCTGGGACTAGCAGCTAGAGCCCAGTGCACAGTAGGAGCCCCCAGCTGGGGTGCCCCAGCCCAACCCCGGGTCCAGTGCCCCCCGTGACCAGGGCGCCATGGGCAGTCACCCACCTATAAGGCTGGCACTGCTCCCCCCAAAAGTGATGACCCTCTCTCATACCATGCGACTCTCACTTCTGCGCTGCTGTTGGTGGTACTGCCTTCAGAGCTGTGTGCCTGGGCAGAAGCCACAGCTCTCCGACCACCCAGCTCTGAACGCAGCACAGAAATAAGGATGTCAATACCGCAACCTTCCTACAGTAGCCAGATTTCATGAGGAAAACCAGATTTCACAGTTCATGATGCGTTTTTCATGGCTGTGAATTTGGTAAGGCCCTAATTATAGCCACAGAAAAATCATCCTAGTACACACAAAGTATCAAAAGAGACAACTCCATTACATTGTTTTTACAAGGTAATATTTTGAAGTATTTAATAAACACTCAATTTAAATAGATGCTACAAATATGGCTCTGCAAGGTTTACTTCTCTGTTTACCCACTAGCATCACATATATCAACAAGAATCTGTATGATTCTTAGAATCAAATTTGTAAGTCAAAGGGATACTGTCAGGATAAAAAGGGATATTTTAAAATTATATTCTTTTATACGCTTTGTTAAAATTCACTTGAAATCTAGGGTGATATTAAATTTTAAGTTTACTTTTCATCAATGATATTGTTTACTTTGTGCATTTCATTCAGCTTGGACTGTGAAGATGGAACTACATTGTTTATAACTACTGTGTCTTCACTTCTTGTTTCTCCACATATGACCATGTGTTGCAATGTTTTAGTTGCAAATGCTGCTGTGGAATGCTTCACTCTTTTATCCCTCAAACACTGGGAGCAGAGTCAAGCTATAGTGACCAGGAGAAGAGAGAGGAGGGATACGCAGCTTTGGGGCATCAAGGAAATGAGTTCAAACTCATATATAGTCAAGAGGAAGAGGACCCAAAGAGCAATTCAACAGGCAATTGTTCATAGCAGAGCTTAAGAGCTGCAGTAGCTGGGAGGCAAGGTTGGTCAGTCTGTAGAGGGCTTTAGTGTCCTTGGTTTGAAAGACCCTATAAAAGTGCTAACTTTTATTATAATGTCCAAAGAAACAGGAAAGTTGGGGTAGCTAGGAGACAGGATAGCTTGGAGATGGCAGGACAATTTTAAAAAACAGGTATATAAAATACATAAAAGAGATATTTATCTTTACATTATAAGCAAGATCATTTAGGATCACAAATAGCACTATAACAGTGTTCTTTAAAAAATTTAACTATTCATCTGACAACCTGTTTAAACAACCAGACCCTTATTATTTCACAAAATGAGTATAGCTATAAAATCTTTTAAAAACTTCAGTCTAAAAAGAATATGAAATTTACAAAGACATATAGACATTTTATTTATTTATACTATTGCAGAAAAATTGGGCTATTATTGATTCGGGGAGGGATAGCTCAGTGGTTTGAGCATTGGCCTGCTAAACCCAAGGTTTTGAGTTCAATCCTTGAGGGGGCCACTTCGGGATCTGGGGCAAAATCAGTACTTGGTCCTCCTAGTGAAGGCAGGGGGCTGGACTCGATGACCTTCAGAGTCCCTTCCAGTTCTAGGAGATAAAATAAATTAATGGAGATATCCTATTTAATTTTATTTATTTCCTAGGTAACAATCACTCCCCTTTTTTTTCATTCCTCATACTATTTGATTTTAAGGAGCTGGCCCTTACCAGTTCAAGACTTGCAGCTGATGACATGGAGCCTTGTGATTCACGTCTGCAAAATAGTCCATTGGTATGCATAGAATCTGAGAGTGGGAAAAGTAGAGTGATAAGTAAAAATACTTGGTTTTATTATTCATTAAAGATGCTTCAAAACCTCAAGTCATCTGACTAGAATATTCATTTTCCGATCTGGGAAAGAAAAATTCCAAATCCTTGTACTATCTTCACATGCTGAACATTTAAACATCTTTTAAATGTAATTATTTATTGCTTATATAACACTACAGGTGTTCATGGCTTTTTGCAAGCAGATGAAAAGACACGGTTCCTGTTCTTGGAGGTGATTGCTTACATTTTAAAAAGTGACTACCAATTTACAATACCTTCAAGGTGAGTACCAGATCCCGGAAAATCAGGCTCTTTTAAGGTGTCTCAAGTTGGACACCCAAAAATTGAGAACTCAATCCCTTGTCACTTCTTAAAGTTTAGGTCTATAACCTTAGTATCTGATTCTGCAGCCCTCATTCACGTACATGGCCCCCCAACATCAACTGTACAGCTCACAAGGTTTTTTCAAGAACCATGGTAGGCAGATGGTGAGGAAGAAGAGACAACAGTAAACACAGTGTCTTAAAGTAGCTGACTGCTGCAGTGGATTTCAGAATTTGTAGTTTTGTTTTTGCAATTTTTTAAAACTGTTTGCCTGTTAATTGCTTTGTGCAAGCCTCTGCAGTTGCCAAAATGTGGTGCTCTTTCATTTCAGTGAACTACAGAGATGCAAATATTCTCACTAGTAGAAATTACTTCAAACACAGTGCAATTAGCCCAGACCTCATTTGTCTAAAAATAGTTTAATGTTGCATCATACAAGATCTACAATTTTCTCAACAAAAGCTACTGACTGACTAGCAGCTGAATGAACAGGCTACACAACCCAATCTCTGCCAATTAGATTGTATTTTAGTAACATTCTGCGCCTGTGGAATTCATTCTCCCTCCCTAAATTGTTCCTCTATGCCTCCTTAAGGGATTTTTTTTTGTTTTGTTTTTTGTAGAGAGAAGTAATTTCCCTATCTGTAAACTAGGTTTCTACAACAAAGCACTCATCACTCTGATTCAATGAACTTGGGCATAGCCACCTATGGCTTTATTTCTATATATAGCTGTTTGACTCCCCCATGAAGGCCAAGGTAGGATATGAATGTAAGAGAGGCTGAGAGTCAACTTGCAGTGAGAGTGCAGCTAGGTGGACAGAAAAAGACCCTCTTGGATATTGGTGAAAGCATGTTTAAACAGCTGAGGGAAATCCCATTGGTCCAGAATATCAAAGTAGAAAGCCTTTAATGCTACCAATTTCTCATTCCCCAGACTTTTGTCTACAGACCTCCACCTAGTTCCATGACTGTTCCTGGCTATTGTGGCGCAGGACATGACCATTTCCCTCTGCCACAGCTCAGCAGATCATTAAAAATCTGCTCCAGGTCATGTGTAGTAATGAGGTATAGATTCCTTGCTGAGTGTTAACAGTGGGAGCAATTCTGTCTATTGCTGAAGCAATCTTGCAACAAAGTAGGACTTGAAAACTCACCATTTTGGTAGTCATCATTTTCCTTTTTTTTTTGCGATCTCCCCACACTCTTACTTCTTGACCAGGAGAAAAATGTCCCTTTTTTTTTCTTCTCAGCATCTTCCTCTCCAGATTCTTCATTTAAGGACCTTCCTGACTTTGATTTTCCAATTAACTATCATCAAAACACAGATAAAATATTAGCTGGAGCACTCTTGCAAACATATTGTCTAAAGCATGGATTCTCAAACTCTCCTAAAAGTGGACTATATTATAGAGTGAGGGTCTGGTTGATTATCTTTTTGCCTTCTCATTATTATGTACGCCAGTTCCCCTGCGACTGGTAATCAAATAACATGCCAGCACAACAACAAAAACGGCTTATATGGAAAAGTAATATTGGGACAGTGACGCAGCTGGAAACAAAGAGAAATACCAGCATAATGTGACTAATCAGCTCTCTACAGACTACTGGCAGTCTACGGACTACAGCTAGAGAACTAATGATTTAAAAGGGTTATTGGATTTTCATTTATTTGGTTTTTAAAAAAAATATAGAATTTCATATACTGTACAGCAATCTACCTAGGCTTGAAATATAAACTAAAATTAAATACAGGTATCTGATAATGTCTTTCTTAACTAACATCTACTTATGTATAACAAATAATAGTCGATGAAAAGTATTAACGTAGATATATTTCTAATAATGTTATGCCTACATTTTCTTTTAATGAGTATTTATCTTTTTCACTTTAAAATATTCTTTAAAATGCTGAATTTAAAAGAAAAAAAACCTCTATCCATAAAATAGAGGATGTCCCAAAAATACAGTGGCTGACAAAAAAAAAAAAAAAAGTTAAAAATTACCTTTACAACTAAATAATGAATACTGTGGTAAAGTTATCTAGTTGCAAAGATAAAACTCTCAAATTTTAAAATGGTGATCAATGATTGTGGAAATAAGAATGAGCAAAGTTCTGATTCCTATGAAAGTATTTAAAAAAATTTTAAAGCTTCCAAAGACTATGTTTGTTTTTTTTTAATTTATCTAGACAAATTTTATAATAAAAAGTGTTTAAACAACATGAAGGATTTGGCTGAAAACAGGCCAGGATATTCAAAGAGTAAATTCATCAGTTGCCAGCCCACACAACCAGTCACTGCCAGGAATTCTAGCTTTCCAGGTAAGACTTTTTATTATTAATTCATTATTATTATTATTTCATGTGGGATGCAGGTGTGAATTATTTCTTCTGAAAGATACCAGATTAATTTAAGTCCTCTCTTTTTCCATGGAATAGTTGCATCAGAAAAGCAAACTTCCCACATTTCCCTAACCAACATGCATAAATCATATTCTACAGCAATAACCTTTTCACTTTGAAGGTCAAATATATTATTTCAAAAATCCCAGGGCAACAGTCAAGGTTTAGGGACAAATTCTCTGCTTCTCTGCTCAGGCAGTACAAAGAGAGCAGAAACCACCTACAAGTCTCCAGCTGGGGATTCCTCAGGTATAAGGGAATCCCAAACAGGCAAGAGACCTAGTGTAGTCAACTCTTATATGTATCTTCCCAAAACTCCTGGTGCAGAAGGATGTGACGGGCATAGGGAGGAGTGGGTGGAGCATGTTGGCTATCCTGCTAGCATGGTGCCTTTGGAGACCTTTGTCAGTTGGTGCAAGTTAGAGCAACTCCTAGAATATTCTCCAACCTGTGTCGGAGCAGAGAATCAGGAAGCTGTAATTGGATTTTGGTTATCAACTTCTCCTCCCCTTCACCTCTCTAGGGTTGTGTGGTGGAGGAGGATGTCTTTTGCTACCTGCTCTCTGATGCTCAGGTAGAGACATGCTTATCATGCACTCCTTAGGGCTCCCACAACCTGTCAGGGGAACAGACAATGGAGCAGCCAAAGCTCCCTCCTCTCTCCCCTTCAATGCACCAGATGGCCAACCCGGTGACGTCCTGATTATCAACTGTAGAGAATTGCTGCTCAGTGTCCCCTGCTTCGGCCCTGTAGTAACAGGACTGATTCAATCATTTCAGTTTAAAAATCTCAGAACGTGGCTCATAGGTAGTTTTCAATTTATATATATCATCAGATACGAGTTTTCTTAACACAGTCATCCTTACGGATCAGAAGCTGGATACTATTGTAGTAAAGGGATAAATTCTAAGGATGAGAGGGAAGTTCATTTTCCAACCTTATTTAACCTTTGACTGCTCTACTGGATGGATAGCAAGGATATTTTGAGACAGTAGCAGTGGTGGGTTTTGTGATGTAGGCAATTGTCCAATTGTCCATTGACTAGGGTTACCATACGTCTGTTTTTTCCCCGGACATGTCCGGCTTTTTGGCAATCAAACCCCCGTCCGGGGGGAATTGCCGAAAAGCCAAACATGTCCGGGAAAATGCCGGCCGGGCACTTCCCCTCCCGTGGCTGCTCTGCTCCGCTCCTCCCCTCTCAGACTTTAAGATCCAAGCTGCCCGAGCCAGCGCTACCGGCTTCGGGCAGCGCCCCCTGCCTCCGGACCCCGAGCCACTGGCCAGGCACTTCCCTTCCCAGGCTCCAGCTGCTCTGCTCCTCCCCTCTCAGACTTCGGCTCTGTTTAAGAGCCAAGCTGCCCGAGCCAGCGCTACCGGCTTCGGGCAGTCCCCTTGCCTCTGGACCCCAGCCGCCGGCTGGGCACTTCTCCTCCCCGGCTCCAGCTGCTCTGCTCCGGCGGCTCGGGGTCCGGAGGCAAGGGGGACTGCCTGAAGCCAGTAGTGCTGGCTCAGGCAGCTTGGCTCTTAAACAGAGCCGAAGTCTGAGAGGGGAGGAGCAGAGCAGCTGGAGCCCGGGAAGGGAAGTGCCTGGCCGGCAGCTGGGATCCAGAGGCAAGGGGGCTGCCCGAAGCCGGAGTGCTACTGGCTTCACGGGTTTGCCGGGCAGCCTCCAGACCCTGCGCCCCCGGCTGGGTGCTTCCCCTCCCGGGCTCCAGCTGCGCTGGGGAAGCACCGGCCGGGGGCATAGGGTCTGCCCGGCAAACCGTGAAGCCGGTAGCACTTGGGCAGCCCTTTTCGCGTGGCTGGGAGGGAGGAGGGGGAGTTAGGGCGGGGACGTTGGGGAATGGGCGGGGAATGGGCGGAGTTGGGGCGGGAAAGGGGTGGGGTTGGGGCGGGGATGGGGTGGGAAAGGGGCGGGGCCAGGGCCCCGTGGAGTGTCCTCTTTTTTTATTTTTTAAATATGTTAACCCTACCATTGACTGAAATTACCAACTCACGCCACCTAGGTCATTGAAAGCACCCCATAATTGTACTAGCATTCACTACTAACCCTCGCTGAATTTTAACTGGCCACCTGCAGTTGAAAATACCAGAACTTAGTTTCCTAACAATTATGGACTTCAATCAAAATCAACTTCTGAATTGGCGCATAAAGTATAATTACCTCATTTTATTAGCTATAGAACAAAATGTGTTTATTTAGGCAATACATAAATAAAATTATATTAAAATGGGAGTTAGTAACTTCTATTAGAATGGATAAAAACCTATCGACAAACAAAACAATTTGTACATTAAGACTTGGCAATTATATACTTTGTCAGCACTAGTAAATATGAACACTCATTAGTTTCTACACATTCTTGTTGATCTTCCAACAAATTTGGGGGGTCGGAGAAGTTCAGCTATGGATAAGAACTTAGTTTTCAGAAAAGTAACAATTTAATCAAAAGTCACCTTTTTTGGTGTTGAGATATGGGACCGCTCGGAGTTGATACTATGTTTAGATGTGGGGCTGCCGGGAACACGCTGTGGATCAGGAAGAGGGCGACCTTCTACTTCAGCCAGAATGCATTCTTGGTAAAGCGGGGATTTCAGAAAGCGAGTATAGCTATCAAATTTCATCAGATTAAAAATCTGAAATGTAAATGCAGTGGGATAAGGGTTATACAAGATTAAATCTCATATGAAGAATGCTGGCCTATTTTTCAAATATGTTCTTAAAACTTAGAGCATTAATGTGAAGACACACGTCAGGCTTGCTTTTGTTGAAGTCAGTGGGAGTTGTGCACCAATTTCAAATGAAATAGAACTGAATCTTAGTCTCTTAGCATAAGGCTTTATTTTTTTCAAAAGGTCCAAGAATGGTCAAAAATGAAAACCAGTGTAGATAAAAAAAATGGTTACCTACCTTTCGTAATTGTTCTTCAAGATGTATTGCTCATGTCCATTCCATTCTAGATGTGTATGCACCTACATGCGTGGCCATTGGAGATTTTTGCCTTAGCGGTATCCATAGGGTCGGCTGTGGCGTCCTCTGGAGTGCCACGCTCACGTGTCAGTATATTTGGCACCACCAGCCCTACGCCCTCTCACTTCCTTCTTGACAGAAACTCTGACACAGGGGCAGGAGGATAGGTAATGGAATGGACATGAGCAACACATCTTGAAGAACAACAGTTATGAAAGGAGGTAACTGTTTTTTCTTCTTCGAGTGCTTGTTCATGTCGATTACATTCTAGGTGACTCGCAAGCAGTATCCTTGAAGGTGGGCTCTGAGTTCACGGTCGTGTGGCTTGCAACACTGCCCTACCAAAGCCAGCATTGTCTCGGGCTTGCTGGGTAAGCGCATGATGAGACGTAAACGTGTGGATAGATGACCAGGTAGCAGCCCAGCAGATATTCTTGGGCCAGGAAGGCTGCCGATGAAGCCTGAGCCCTAGTCGACTGGAGCATGAGGTGCAGAAGATAGTCCAGGATCGCCTGCAGCAAAGCCTGCTCAGCCCGGATACCCCGGTCAGAGGTCCAGCACATGAACCTCTTCCACTTGGCCAGGTAGGTCGCTCTGGTGGAGGGCTTTCTGCTACTCAACAAGATCTGTTGGACATTGGCTGAGCATTCCTCCTCATTCAGCAATGCCATAGCCATGCTGTCAAGTGAAACACCACCAGGTTTGGGTGCAGAAGACTGCCGTGGGTCTGGGACAGCATGTCTGGCCAGAGGGTAGCTGCAGTGGGGCGGCTACCGAAAGATCCAGCAGCGTACCGGCTGAGGGTGCTATAGTTGACCCTAGATATACCGCTAGGGGGAAAATCTCCGATAGCCACACACGTGGGCATGCGCATACCTAGAATGGAATCAATAAGAACAAGCACTCAAAGAAGAATAATTTTTTTTAAGATATAAAAATTAATTTAATTAAATCTGATTTTTTAAGTAAATTAAAGAAGTTTATTTTTAAAATTCTATTTTAAAATTAAATTTGAAATTATGACAACCTATAAAGCTTAAACTTTAATATATTAACATAATTTATATAATTTAAAAAAAATTAAGCAGTATATATTTACTGCCAAAGTTCTAAAGAAAGCTGAATCACCGATTGGTGGAAGCCACTGGCGAAGCACCTGAAACCACAGTTTGTTGAAACGATAATCTTTTCTGCAGGTGCAGAGAATATTTTCTTCATGTCAGTTTATTTAACTAGTTCTGTTCAATGACTAGTTCATTCAAAGTTAAAACCCAATAGGAATTTGAAAAAGCAGGAAAGTTTGTTTTTCTCTTCTAATCTCTGACTAAAAATTAGGTGTGAGAGGATGAGATCTACTAGTTCTAAAATACTGAAGTACGTGTTGACAGGAAAAAAATCAGTTCAATTCACTAACTGCAGATAATACTTCCTTTGTTGAATAAATCAGCTTTAAATGGAAAACATGTTTTGATAAACTTCTAATAAACTTTTTTCTTATTTATCTAGCAAAATTAAAGGTAATTTTATTTAACTAATTAAAATAACTTACAATTATTTTTTTTTCCATTTTAATTGCATTCACATTCCCATCTAACTGGAGCTTGACACAAAACACAAGTAAAAAATTAACCATCTAGTAAATAAAAAATGCATTATTCATCATTTTCTAACATAGTGAAATGTAAAAATTAAGAATGTGAATAAATGTAAGTTAAGCTATATAACTGATTTAACAAATGTGTATAGATATAGTCTATCTTCCAAATTTGTAAAAAGCAGCACCAAATTTAGTATAAAAACTATTTAGTTGCAACTGAACATGTTTTAATGGTTACAAACTAATGTTGTCAACCTTTCTTTAGGAAAATAACTAAAAAGTACAAATGCACAACATTCCTAAAATCAATTATTTAAATCAAGGTTTCCTGTTTACTGATTTAAATCATGAATCGAATTGGTGATTTACATGACTCTGGTTTAAAATCAATCCACCCTGATAACACTTTGGAAAAAGAAAAAATGCAAGTGTTTCTTAAAATTGGAAAGAGATCTCGATAAAATAGTTGGCAAAGGTGAGTGATTCCCTCAACCTGGTGAAAATGCAATCAATTGCTGGCCTCAGGTACAATGGTGAAATTTTTAAAAAGCAGGCAATGTCAGAGAGCACAAGTACTTAGGACAAGGCTCCAGAAAATACTCAGTGCTGAGAATGCAGGGTGGGATTACCAGGACTGATTGCTGCTGAACCCAGATGTAGTGGCAGATCCATACCCTGCTCCGAAAGGAGTTAAAGAACTCCTCTAGACAAAAATCAACCTCAATCCCCACCTCTGCAGTTTATCATATCTGGAGATGGGTGGGTCCTTAAAAGGGAGGATCCCATACCTGGACAGTGCATGCACTGTGGCATTCGGAAGGAGCAGGATTGTAATGGAGGACACCCTGATCTCTAGAAGCAGGGGTTGCTGACCAGGAAAACAGCTTGGTAGCCTAAGCTACCCAAGCCCTCTCAGAAAGGAGAAGGTCTAATACTTCTCTTTTCTTTTTTTGTTTTTGGCTTCCCAAAAGCCTAGGACTCTGGTTTTTGTGAACTGTGAAAGTATACTGACTTTTTTTGTTTTGTTTGGGCTACTTTAATTCCCCCCCAACCCTCCACCAAAGGGGTAAAACTCCCTGAACAGCACAGCCGGAGTGCTCTCCCCAGACTGTCAGAGACAGAAGCAGCACTAACCTTCTTCCCAAGGGAGGTGCTAGAGAGGTATAGCCTACTACCCCAGGGAAGAGAAGTGCTGCTGCATGCTGCCAAAACCCTGCAAGCTATAGATAGGCATTGCTGGAAGTCATTGTAATAGGATATTACAATGCCTGAGCCTCATGGTCTCCCAGCTGTATTGCTGCGGTTAGATTATCAAGGATAAATAAAAGCATAGCCTGCAGAAACTAAGAACAAAAATCTTACTACACCTGACATAGCTGTTTCTTGAAAAGTTGCAGTCAGTATGTGCCATTTTAAATTAAATAAAATGGATATGGATTATATTCCTCAATAAATCACAAGAATTTTAAGGTAAATACAATTTTTGACCGAAACACTTTGATAGCGTTTACTACAGCATTCTCAAGATATTCTAACACATTAAACTTAACTTAGCCTTCAGACTGAAAAACAAAGTTTATCGAGGTTCCACATAGACACAGGAATCTGGCTGCCAGAAGAAATCTTCTCGTAACTGTTGTTCTTCGAGATGTGTTGTTCATGTCCATTCCAATCAGGTGTGCGTACACGTGCATGTGTGCATGGCAGCCGGAAAACTTCTACCCTACCAGCATCCGTCAGGTTGGCCTGGGCGCCCCCTGGAGTTGTGCCTTCATGGCACTCAATATAGAGCCCTGCCGACCCACCACCCCTTCAGTTCCTTCTTGTGGGCTACTCCGAAAGAGGGATAGGAGGGTGTGTACTGGAATGGACATGAACCACACATCTCAAAGAACAGTTACAAGAAAGCGAGTAATCATTTTTTCTTCTTTGCGTGGTTGTTCATGTCAATTCCAACCAGGTGACTCACAAGCCCCAAGTTCAGGAAATGGAGTCGGAGTCATCCACTGATTGGAGCACTGCTCTTCCAAAGGCCACATGGTCTCTGGCCTGCTGGGTGATTACGTAGTGAAAGTGTGTATGGAGAACCACGTTGCTGCTCTGCAGATTTCCTGGGTGGAAACTTGCGCCAGGAACGCCGTTGAAGAGGCCTGAGCCCTGGTGCAGGCTTAGTGATCAGGGGAGCAGGTACACCTGCCAGGTTGTAGCACTCACGGATGCAGGATGTGATCCATGATGAAAGCCATTGAGAAGAGACAGGAAGACCTTTCATTCTGTCCGCTACTGCCACGAATAACTGGACTGACTTTTGTAACGGCTTCATTCTCTCGATGTAGAAGGCTAGTGCTCTGTGGACATCCAATGAGTGAAGCCTTTGCTCCCTGTCACTCGAGTGTGGCTTAGGATAGAATATTGGGAGGAAGATGTCCTGACTGATGTGAAACTGGGAGACAACTTTTGGAGGCCTGAGCTGAACCTTGTCCTTAGAGAACACAGTGTAAGGCGGTTCTGATGTTAGTCTTTAGCTCAGACACCCTCCTGGCTGAGGTTATCGCTATCAGAAACTCCACCTTATATGAGAGATAGGGCAGGGAGCATGTCGCATGTTTCCAAAGGTTCAAAGGACGGACCCATGAATCTGACCAGATTAAGGTCCCAAACCGGGACAGGCTGTCGGACACACGAGTATAGCCTGTCGAGACCTTTAAGGAAATGGCTGACCATAGGGTTAGCAAAGACCAAGCGGCCCTCTGCGCCTGGGTGGAAGGCAGAGATGGTGGCCAAGCGAACCCTTATTGATGACACGGACAGCCCCTGCTGCTTGAGATGGAGAAGACAGTCCAGTATAAGTGGTACAGAAGCGAGCGTCAGGGACCAAAGGTGCTGCGCCAACAAGATTGAAAATCTCTTCCACTTGGCAAGGTAGGTGGCCCTCGTGGAAGGTTTCCTACTGCCAAAGAGGACCTGTCTACCCGGGTCCGAGCAGGAGACCACCATTGGGTTCAGCCATGGAGCTTCCATGCCATGAGGTGTAGCGACTTGAGGTTCGGGTGTTGGAGATGGCCATGATCCTGCGTTAGTAAGTCCGGGAAGAACGGTAAGGTGACTGGGGCTTCCATGGACATTTCCAGGAGTAATGTGTACCAGTGCTGGCGGAGCCAGGCTGGAGCTATCAGTATGACCGAGGCTTGCTCCCTCCATACCTTGAGGAGCACCTTGTGGATGAGAGGGATAGGTGGAAACGCATATAGGAGATGGCCTCCCCATGGGAGGAGGAACATGTCCGCATTGGAGCCTGGGCTGTGATTCAGGAAGGACCAAAACTGCTGGCACTTCCTGTTGTGTTGTGTGGCGACCAGGTCCATCTGTGGAAAACCCCACTGATGGAAGACTGAATTCACAACATCCGGGCGAAGGGACTACTCATGGCCGTATAACGTTCTGTACACCAGGGAGGTACGATGCTTGCATATGTATCGAGTGCTCTACACAGAAGTCTCACAGCGTGAGGGGAGAGGAACATGCACCCCTCTGTATGTTGATATAAAACATTGCCGTGATGTTGTCTGTCATAACTAATACACATCTCCCTGTCAAGTGGGCTCAAAGTCTGGCATGCCAGACGCACCACTCTCAGCATTCTGACATTGATATGGAAAGCGAGTTCTGCCTGAGACCAGAGGCCTTGTATCCTGAGGTCTCCCAAATGTGCTCCCCAGCCCAAGGCTGGCACATCTGTCACTAGTGAGAGAGACAGCCACCACAGGAGGGAGTAGAATATCGGGCGAGGCAGAGTTACGATCTTGTCCAAGCTGTCCCGGACTGGCTGATACATTAACGCTAGCCACGACTGAGGAGGTCGAAGTCTGAGTCTGGCATGCTGTACTTTATAGGTACAAGCCACCATGTGTTCCAGGAGTTTCAGGCAATTCCTTGCTGTAGTGGTGGGGAACTGCCTGAAACCTTGCATGATGTCGCCGAGGGACCAAAACCTTGCTTCCGGGAGGTATGCTCTGGCCTGTGTTGAATCCAATACTGCCCCTATAAACTCTATCCTCTGAACTGGGGACAGCGTTGATTTCCCCTCATTCAGAAGGAGGTCCAGTTCGTCGAACTTCATTCTTATGAAGTCGACTTGTGCCTCCACTTGAGATCTGGAGTGGCCCTTGATGAGCCAGTAATCGAGGTACGAGAACACATGTACCTGCCACCTGCGCAGGAACGCAGCCATCAGTGCCATGCACTTAATGAACACTCGGGGTGTCGCCGATAGGCCAAATGGGTAGTGGGTGGTGTTCACCACAAACCTAAGGTATTTTCTGTGGGACAGAATTATTGCTATGTGAAAGTACACGTCGTTCAGGGCAAGTCGAGGGCAACATACCAGTCTCCTGGATCCAATGAAGGGATGGATGATGGAGGCCAAAGAGACCATGCAGAACTTGAGCTTCTGCATGAACTTGTTGAGTTCTCAGAGGTCTAGGATGGGCCCAAGCCCACCTTTGGCATTCGGTATTAGGAAGTATCGGGAATAGAAACCCTTGCCCTTCTGCTCCTGAGGAACCTCTTCCACTGCCCCTAGCGAAATGAGCGAGTGCATATCCTGTATAAGGAGGTGCTCATGAGAGTGGTATCTGAAGAGGGACAGGGAATGGTGATGCAAGGGTGGGAGAGCACAGAATTCCTCTCTACCGTGTGGAACACCCAGTGGTCTGAACTGATACGGGACCATGCATGGTAGAAAGGGGATAGTCGGGACGAAAAGGTAAGGCAGGGTAGATCCAGTTTTTGTCCTGGGGCACCATCCTCGACTGCCCCTCAAAGGGTGGCCCTCAAGTCCTTTAAACTGTGGAGTCTTTTATCTGTTTTCTTGGAAAAAAGGGCTGAACCCTCAAAGGGGAGGTCCTCAATGGTCCGTTGGACCTCGCAAGGAAGACCTGAGACCTGCAACCAGGAATTCCTCCTCATTGCCACCCCTGAGGCCATTGCACGGGAGGCAGCATCTGCCCCATCCAACACCCCCTGTAGGGAAGCTCATGCAATTAGTTTCCCTTCCTTCACCAGTGCAGAGAATTCTGCATGGGAGTCCTGCGGCAGCAGCTCTGCAAATTTGGCCATCCAGGCGCAGGTGTTATACGAGTATCTGCCCACGATGGCCTGCTGGTTCGATATGCAGAGCTGCAACCCCCCAGTGGAGTAGACCTTCCTCCCAAATAGGTCTAATTTTTTAGCATCCCTATTTTTAGGGGATGGCCCCTGGTAGTCCTGGCGCTCACGCTGATTAGCTGCATCAACCACTAGGGAATCGGGGAGTGGGTGGGTGTATAAGTGTTCATATTCTTTTGAGGAAACAAAGTACTGCCTTTCATTTCTCTTGGCCGTAGGGGCAAAACAGACTGGAGTCTGCCACAAGGTCTATATGGTGTCAGCGATGGTCTTAAGTAATGGCAGGGCAATGCCGGTTGGCCCAGAGAGGGCGAGGATGTCTACCACGGGGTCAGCATCCTCTCCTCCTCTGCCTGGATCCCCAGGTTCTGGGCCACTTGTCGCAGCAGCTGCTGTAGGACCCTGTTGTCTTCCAAGACTGGGGCTGTCAATGTCCCTGCCGTGGTCTCATCTGGGGAGGATGAGGAGGAAACGGGCCCTGCTCACTCCCCTCAGTGCCTGGGGGGACATGTGGTAACTCGTATTGCTGCATCGCCACGTCAGCAGCATGTGCTGCCGGGGTCGCCGGAACGGAGATTGTCGTTGCCGATGTTGTCAGTACCAAGATCACCGATGCCAGCGGCGTTGAAGTCACCGATGCCAGCGGTGTCAGCACCGCAGGTGAAGAGGGGGCATTGGTGCCACCGATGCCTGCAGAGGAATGAAGGAAGCCAATGCTACCAATGCAGATCTGGACCTTAAGCCCTGGTTTTGTCCCTGGCCTTGATGATATGCCCAGGTCGTCGGGAAGGGCCACCAAGTCGGGGGTTTCCACTGGGGTGGCCACGGTGCCGGATAGGGCTGGCAGTCATGCTGGGACCTTCTGTTCCTGGTCCTATCAGAGTGGTAGGATTCTGCCTCCAACTCTGAGGTCTCTGAGAAAGAGGACCACAGAGGAGCGGTGCCCTGTGGTGCCAGTGAGTGGTGCTGGGAACAGGGGGACCAGTGCGGTTCCCCCACGTGGGTGGACCATGCCGGGGAAAGGTGTGCTGGAGATGGAGATTGGCGTGCCATCATCGCTGGCTTGCCCCTTGATGGGATCAGAGGACAGGCTGTCACCAATGACTTGTCCCTCCTCTATGGGGAGGATGGCACCATGAGGCGCATAAGGTTCTGAGTCACCTTGAACGCCTCAAACGTAGAGAGGAGCTGGAGCTCTCTGCCATGTCAGTCCGGAGAGTGGTGAGGGTTCGGACTCAACCGGACCCCCAAGGGGGCAGGAGTCAACAAGACCCTGAGAGGCAGAAGGGCCAAGGTGATGTGGCCCGGTTCGAGTCTCCCTGCTGCAAGCTCCTTGGGCTTGGAAGGGGGAAAGCAACCCGTCACTGGCCTTTTCTTTTTCTGGGGCACCAGGGACTGAGACCGGTGCCTCACAGAAGTTTGTCTATGGGCAGAGCCATGGCGGTGCTGCGACTCCTTGGAGCCCTTTCTCGGAAAAGGCTCACGCATCATCAGTGCCGGCGCACTGCTATGAGGAAGTGCTGGGCGTGGGTTCTGCTGACCCCAGGTCAGATTGTGTCCGGAATGCAGCCTCCATGAGAAGGATCTTGAGCTTTTGCTGCCAGTCTTTTAAGGTCCTAGGGCAAAATCTTTTGCAAATTCTGCACCTCTCCTTCGTGTGGCTCCCCCCGAGACACCGCAGACAGGAAGAGTGCGGGTCACTCTTAGGCATAAATTTTCCACAGTCCTTGCAGAGTTTGAACCCTGGGAACTGGGACATACCCCGGTGCTGGGGTTAAGCGTTGGTGTGGGGCGGTAGACCCCAAAAGGAAATTTATGTTCTAACTACTAATACTAAATTAACACTAGTAAACTACTGAGAACTAACCATAAACACTAAGAGTGGACACTGCCCAAACGCACTTGCAAAGCAAGAGCAACCGGTTGTTCCAGCTAGCCGTCACTGGCAGTAAGAAGGAACTGAGGGGGTGGTGGGTCAGCAGGGCTCTATATTGAGCGTCATGAAGGCACGACTCCAGGGGGTGGCCAGGCCCACCGAACGGATGCTGCTAGGGGAAAAGTTTTCTGGCTGCTGTGCACGCGTGCGCACACCTGATTGGAATTGACATGAACAACCACTCGAAGAAGAAGGGGAAATTGCTATCCATGCCCTGCTAAATTCTGCTTTATATTCTGTAACAACTTTCCTTTAATCTCCCAGCAGGCATACAAGCAGCCTTGTCGCAGTGATAACAGAGAGCGAGAGAGAGTGTGCTCAAAACATGCCAACCCCTTCGCTTTACTGCACAGTCACTGAAGTCTTAATGCAGTGCTTTGAGTTTAAGCTACTTTATCTTCAGTTGATTACCATTTGCCCTGCATTATTATTTCCCTAACATGTGTTCCATCCCCAGCTTGCCTGAATTTAACGTTACTTTCATTATACCCAACAGTATGCTTTAGAAGCCGTTCCTCCAGAAAGCCTATAACTAGACTAATCAGATACTGGAGCAAAGTGAATTCTCATTATTAACCCCATCAATGCAAGAATTCAGAATCTCTGTTGTACATCGCCTAGAGAAAATGGCACTCAAACAGCTGCAGTCATTAATGAGTTTTAATCCTGAGAATGAGGAGTAAAACAGTAGAGCAGATTATGTTCCCCGTGTGTCAGGAATGTAGTATCACCTAAGAAATTACTTTTATGTCCAGATATAGCATTTTCAAGGCCTTTAAGTATCTTCCAGGGGTATATTTCAGAAAAAGGAAATGTAACATCTTTGGTTGAATTGTAGCATATTTTGTTTATATGTGCAAAGCACAGTTGATGTTATCACTTTTATGTACAGAGGAATAAGAGAAATACAGCTTTTAAAAAAAAAAAAAAAAAACAACCTAAGTAGACCTCTCTGCTCCTTGTAGGGCTGCTTCCGTTTACTGCAGAGAAGCTCTTGCTACATGCACCGGCCGAGAGGTTTAAAAGTGTGAAGTTATATGATTAAAACATGGCCAGGTGGATCATTGTTGCTACCACTGTTATATAATTGCAACAAATCTTATACAAAATGTGTCAAGTAACTGTTAATAGAAAAGTTTTGATTTGCTGAATATGATTATGCTATTTGTATGCATGTATCACTTTGTATGCATGTATCATGCATGTATCTGAAGTTATGAATATTAACTATGTAACTGTATTGCAAATGTTTGCTCCTGTGGTAACACCAACAAGACATTTAGCCAGCACATTGTGAAGGAACTATTCAAATTGATTGGCCCATCAAAGAACTCTTAACTCACAGTGGACCATGGAAGACGCCTATCTATGTTTAATGGACTTTCCTGAGGACATTCTAACTAGACTATGGGTAATGGCCTCTGCTATGATTAAGCAAAGCATGCATGGACTTGTGACTTGACCATGTGGCTCCAGACCTCATTTTGTTACCTGTAATTTTCCACAAGCTAGAACAATGGGTTTCCGTTCACTCGGCAGAAGCTATAAAAGGCCCTGGAAACATCTCCATTTTGCCTCTTTCCTGCTCAAACCTCTGGACTATGGACTTATGCTAATGGGAGCATTCTAACAAAAGGACTGAGGACCTTCCATTGATTTGGAAGCAACCAGAGACTTAACAAGCCAGAAGTTTATTCCATCACTGCTACAAGCCTGACCCAAAAACTTTGCAATTATTGTATATATTTGACTCTTTTAGCCAATTTTAACTCTCACCTAGGGTTACCATATTTTGTGCCTCCCAAAGGAGGACACTCCACGGGGCCCCGGCCCCGCCCCCAGCCCCACCCCAACTCCGCCCCCTCCCCAAAGTCTCCGCCCCCTCCCCTGCTTCCTGCGAACATTTGAGTCGCGGGAAGCCTGAAGCAGGTAAGGGGGAGTGTGGGGGGAGGAGGCGCGGCCCAGGCTGGCCCCGGCCCTGGGGTGCCAGCCCCGGGCCCGGCCCCCGGCTGACCACCCCCAGCCCGCCCAGCACTGCGGTCCCCGGCCCGGCCCCCGGACCCCCAGCCGAGCACCCCCGGCCCCCGGCACCGCACCACTGGTCCCCAGCCCGGCCCATCCCGGCACCGCCGGCCCGTCCCCCGAGCCCCCGGCCCGGCCCCGCCGGCTCGGCCCTGGAGCCCCCGGCCCCGCTCCACCGGCCCGGCCCGGTCCCACTCCGCCCGGCCCCCGAGGGCCCGGCCCCCAAGCACCCGCACGGCCGGCCCAGCATGTCCCGATTTTCCCGGACATGTCCAGCTTTTTGGGCTTTCCCCCCGAACGGGGATTTGGAGCCCAAAAAGCCGGACATGTCCGGGAAAATCCGGACGTATGGTAACCCTACTCTCACCTTTCTTTGTTTCTTTTTTATAAATACACCTTTAGATATTAGATACTAAAGGATTTGCAACAGTGTGATTATTGGCTAAGATCTGAGTTATATATTGACCTGGGTATGTGGTTGGTCCTTTGGGATCAGAAGAACACATTTGTTTGATTAAATTGGTTTTAAATAACCACTTAAGTCTAGTGTCGAATCCAGGACTGGAATACCTAAGGAGGCTGCATTTCTGACTTCTTGTTAGCCAGTGTGGTGAGACAGAAGTTTACTTTTGTTGCTGGACTGGTATAGCTCATGGAAGAATAACCACCGGTTTTGAGGTATGTCTGCCCTTTTTCCCAGCAGCTTGTCCTGAATTTGGTATTCTCAGTTGTGACCCACAGAGGCACGGTGACAATCACTAATCAAGGAAAGGAGATTCTGGCAGTCAGAAACAAAATCCTTTTGGAAAAAAATATGCAAAATGCTAAGATGACAAACTCTATAACCCCAGAGGAAGCAGAATGCAGAGTAATTATTTATATTCTTAGAAGTGGCTATAGGCTACCAATATCTTTTAATTCAGGTCATTTTTATGCTAGAAATATGTGTACTACAGTATATCTTCAAATGGGCTATGTTGTCTTTGGCCCCTGAAATGTCTGTTCTTAGGCCACTAAAACACAAAAGCAGAGACCTAACTAGATATTTTAAGACTATCTTTATCCTAGTTAGGAAAGGTTGCTTCATCAAATATCTTCTCCTGTCCTGGATTCTGTTCTGGAGCAGCAGGAATCATAGGATCATTTGGATTAGAAAGGAGTGTGTCATATAATCAATCCTCTGCAATGTGAAGAATATACATTACAAGGGAACGGATTACAGTATGACCCAGTAGAGCAGTGTTTCTGAACCTGAGGGACACGGAATAGGTTTGGGGCGGGGTGCGGGTCGCCAAGCAGGGCCAGCATTAGGGGGTCAGAAGCAGGGAAATTGCCTGGGGCCCCGCATCACAGGGGACCCCGGGAAGCTAATATACATGTTTCAGCCCCGAGCCGCACAGGACAGCTGAAGCCCCATGCCGCACGGGGCAGCTGAAGCCCAAAGCCCGCAGCCTAAGGTAGGGGGTCACAAGATTTTCTAGTAGGGAGGTCACACTTTAATTTATTTATTTATTCCAAACGGGGTCGCCAGCACAAAAAGGTTGAGGAAACAATGCACTAGAAGGTCTCCTCCATTTGTGTTCAACTCCAGTATTTGGGTCATGAAAAAAATCAAAATAATTAATAATAAACCACAACAATAAATGTTTACTATTTCAAACCTGGATGGGCCAGCTTAAGTATGGAATAAAAAGTCTTTGCAGAAAATAGTTTCCATTTAAAGCAGGATAATCTATTACTATGCCAAAGGTATATTCACAGAGGAATATACCACAAGTTACAGCAGAAATCACATTTTAAAAGGTCTCAATTCCATATTTGACAGGGTTGCTAGTAATTTATAATGTTGTGCCCAACATGTGCTAGGCACTTTCCATTTAGAGGAAGATACAGTATCTGCCAATCCACATTCCCTGAAAGAATACAAAGTAAGGCTTTGTCTGAGCTAGGACTAAGATGCAGGGAAACACCTTTAGCTTAATTTTAGCTGGTCAAGTTATAGCCGAGGTTCCTGAGAATTCCTGTTTTAAAATTGTTTCTAGGGCCTATCCACTGTTATAATAGGCATGAAGTAGCACAAATGCAACACATCAGAAGAGTAAGAAAATTAGACCAGCAGACTGTAGAAAATATTCCCAATTGTTCAATAACTAACTGTTTTGTTCTGAATTCTAAAGGTTATCATACTTAAATTCCATCGACCTTTAGAGATTTTTCAGAGACAAAGAGCTTTAACAGGCCCCTTATTTGACCATTTCATCAAAGTAAGAGCAAAAGTCCCTAAAAACAAATACTTTCATGAACCATGTGTGTTGAAAATGGCAGAAATGCATCCAAGTAGCATTAAACGATCCCTTATTGCTAAAGTAACATTTCAATTGAATTAAGATTTTCAGATTGTTTGATGTGTTAACATTTAGTAGTCTCATACAACAAATGCGTGCACGCACACACACACACACACACACACACACACCCTTATGCAAATTCCCCCATGCAAACTCCTGTGTGGGAATTAAAAGGTACAATTACTAGATTACATAGCCTGTTTTTATATTTGCTATCATCTATTTTCTTCCTATATGTGACAAAAAGTGCAGCAAGTGAAAACGTTTGTATGTTTAAAAATACATAAACAAATATATAACACATTAAAGGAAAAAGTAAATTCCATATGTTAATAAAAAGCAGTTAAATATTTAGTAGCTACCTGAAGCTGCTGTTCTTTGAACATATCTGGATGTGGAGCACTGAGAATATCATCTGCCAACTGTGCCTGGCTATCAATATTAACTGGGGTTGTAGCTTTGCTACACAAAAACTTGCTGAAGATCTCCCGAGCTCTGTAAGAAAGCTACAAAACAGAAATCTTATCAGCATTAATTTATTTTTACAAAAAAAGACATAAGAACATAATAATGACCATGTTGGTCAGACCAATGTTCCATCTAGCTCAATACCCTGTCTTCCGACAGCGGCAGATGCCAGATGATTCAGAGGGATCAAACAGAACAGGATACTTATTCAAGTGATCCATGCCCTGTAACCCAGTCCCAGCTTCTTGCAGTCAGATGTTTAGGGACGTCCAAAGCATGGGGTTCCATCCCTGACCATCTTGGCTAGTAGCCATTGCTGCATCTATCCTCCATGAACTTATCTAATTCTTTTTTGAACCCACTTATACTTTTGGCCTTCACTACATTCCCTAGTCATAAGTTCCACAGGTTGACTGTGTCTTCTGTAAAGAACTACTTCCTTTTTTGCTTTAAACCTGCTGCCTATTAAATTTATTGTGTGATTCCTACTGCTTGTGTTATGTGAAGGGGTAAATAATGTTCCCCTATTTACTTTCTCCACACCATTCATGATTTTATAGACTTCTATCATATTGCTCCTTAGTCGTCTCTTTTCTAAGCAGAACAGTCCCAGTCTTTAATTTCTCCTCAT
The DNA here is from genome assembly GCF_013100865.1 of Trachemys scripta elegans. Taxonomy (NCBI): domain Eukaryota; kingdom Metazoa; phylum Chordata; order Testudines; family Emydidae; genus Trachemys; species Trachemys scripta. The sequence goes on from NC_048302.1 coordinate 119,570,422, forward strand.
ATGGAAGCAGTTCCATACCTTTAATAATTTTTGCTACCCTTTTCTCTACCTTTTCCAATTCTAATGTCTATTTTGAGATGGGGCAACTATAACTGGATGCAATATTCAAGGTGTGGGTGTACCATGGACTTTTATAGAGGCATTATGATCTTTTCTGTTTTATTATCAATTCTTTTTCTATTGGTTCCTAACAGTCTGTTAGCTTTTTGGACTACCACTGCACATTAAGCAGATATTTTCAGAGAACTAGCTATGATACCTCCAAGATCTCTTTCTTGAGTGATAAGTGCTAATTTAGACCGCATCATTTTGTATGTAGAGATGGGATATTTTCCAGTGTGCATTATTTTACATATATTGAATTTCATCTGCCATTTTGTTGCCCAGTCACCCAGTTTTGTGAAAGCCCTTTGTAACTCTTTACACTTAGCTTTGGATCTAACTACACCTCTACCTCGATATAATGCTGTCCTCGGGAGCCAAAAAATCTTACCGCGTTATAGGTGAAACTGTGTTATATCGAACTTGCTTTGATCCACCGGAGTGCGCAGCCCCGCCCCCGGGAGCACTGCTTTACTGCGTTATAGCCGAATTCGTGTTATATCGGGTCGCGTTATATCGAGGTAGAGGTCTATCTTGAGTAATTAGGTATCGTTTCCAAACTTTGTCATCTCACTGTTCATCGCCTTTTCCAGATGATTTATGAATGTGTTGAACACCACAGATTCCAGTACAGACCCTTGGGGGACCCCGCTATTTACCTCTATTCTGAAAACTGACCATTTATTCCTACCTTTTAACCAGTTATTGATCCATGAGAGGACCTTCCCTCTTATCCCACGACTGTCTACTTTGCTTAAGAGCCTTTGGTGAAGGACCTTGTCAAAGGCTTTCTGAGCTGTGTTGACTCTTCCCCAACATATTGTGTTCAGCTAGGTGTCTGATAATTCTGTTCTTTACTATAGTTTCAGCCACTGGGTCTGGTACTGAAGTTAGGCGTACCTGCCTGTAATTGCCGGGATAGCCTCTGGAGCCTTTTCTAAAAATTGGTGTCACATTAGCTATCCGCCAGTTATCTAGTACAGAGGCTGATTTAAGTGATAGGTTACATACCACAGTTAGTAGTTTTGCAATTTTATAGTTGAGTTGCTTCAGAACTATTGGGTGTTAACCATCTGGTCCTAGTGACTTATTAGTGTTTAATTTATCCATTTGTTCCAAAACCACCTCCACTGACACCTCAATCTGCGACAGTTCCTCAGATCTGTCACCTAAAAAGAATGGCTCAGGTGTGAGAATCTCCCTCACATTCTCTGCAGTGCAGACCAATGCAAAGAATTCATTTAGCTTCTCCACAATAGCACTGTCTTCCTTGAGTACTCCTTTATCACCTCCATCAGCCAGTGGCCCTACTCACTAGTATGGTTCCTGCTTCTGATGTGTTTGTAACAATCCAAGTGTATGTTAAATATGCTATTTCCGTACACTTTTGTTACCAAATGAAAAAGAGAAGCAATTATGTATCTCAGTATATGGGGAACCTTAATTTGGTATCTAGAGAAAAGGAAGAAGCTTAGTTTTTAAATCTTTCAAATAAACATTGATGTCTTTTGCCCACCTACATTACTCCTTTTGTTTTCCTTTGTTGAGATTTAAAAATCTAGAAGCTACTGTTTATTGCAATTTTAGTAAACATCTCTTTTTGTAAATTTTTAGGTTGCCAAAATTTTTATTCCCTTTAACATTTTGTGTCAGGGCAGTTGCTAAGTAATTAAATGTTCCAATCAAGAGAATTTACAATAAAATTTAAAATATTCAAAGTGCAATAATAATAAATGTCAAGCCTGTCAAATGTTGCTTCAAAAGTATAATAAAAGCTTGTGACTTAGTGATTTTTTTTTAAAAAAAAAGCACAAAGACTTAAATTAGAGAAGGCCGTAAAATTTAACCATATACTTGAATATCTGCAGTAAAAAAAAAAATCTTGATCTTTCTATTTTTCACTTGCTTATTTTATAAACAACTAAATTCTGAATACAATGAAAGGAAATTAAACTAAATCGGCTTCAGTGCCCTGAGGTGGTTTCAGAAAAAAAAGGAAGTACTAGTGAAAGGCTTTTGACACAATCCCACACGATATTCTCATAAACCAACAAGAGAAATATGGTATAGCTTAAATTACTATAAGGTGAGTGTAACACTGATTTAAAGATACAGCATAGTTATCAGTGGTTTGCTGGGGGGAATTAGTGGGGTCCTAGAAGGGACTGACCTACATCTGGTACTAGTCAATATTTTCATTAATGACCTGGATAATGGAGTGGTGAGTATGCTTTACAGTTTGCTGATGATACCAAGCTGGGAGGGATTGAAAACCCTTGGGAGGATAGGCTTAGAATTCAAAATGATCTTGATAAATTGAGGGATCAGTCTGAAATCAACAAGATGAAATTCAATAAAGACAAGTTCAAAGTACTGCACTTAAGATGGAAAAAAAAAAATCAAATGCACAACTACAAAATGGGGAATAACTGGCTAGGTGGTAGTACTGCCAAAAAGTATCTAGGGGTTAGTGAGTAGTCGCAAATTGAATATGAGTCAACATTGTGATGCTGTTGTGAAAAAAGCTAATATCATTCTGGGGTATTTTAATGGAAGTATCATATGTAATACATGGGTGGTAACGGTCCTGCTCTACTTTGCTCTGCTGAGGCCTGAGCCACAGTACTGTGTCCAGTTTTGGGTGACACACTTTAAGAAAGATATTGACAAACTGGAGAGAGTCCAGAGGAGAGCAACCAAAATGAAAAAAGGCTTAATAAATCTCACCTACGAGGAAAGGTTAAAAAAAACTTGGTATGTTTAGTCTTTAGAAAGGAAGACCGAGGGGAGAAATGATAACAGTCTTCAAATATGTTAAAGGGCAGTTATAAAGAGGACAGTGCTCAACTGTTGTCCATATCCATTGAAGGTAGGACAAGAAGTAATCAGCTTCATCAATGGAAAGGGAGATTTAGGTTAGATGTTACAAAAACTTTCTAGCTGTAACTATACTTATGCACTAAAATAGGCTTTCAAGGCAGATTATAGAATCCTCATCATTGGAGGTTTTTAAGAACAGGTTAGACCAGAAGTGAGCAAACTACAGTCCATGGGCCACATCCAGCCTGCAGGACTGTCCTGCCCGGCCCCTGAGTTCCCGTTCAGGGAAGCTAACCCCTGGCCCCTCCCTTGCTGTCCCCTCTCCCCCACAGCCATGCTGCCGTGCGGGGAGTACTCTGGCCCGCTGCTCCTGCCGGGCTGCGTGGCTTGCACCTACCCACCTCCCAGGCTTTCCAATAAGCCAGTCCTGCTGCTCTGAGCGTTATGGTAAGGGGGCGGGGAGCGGGGAGACTGGATAAGGGGCAGGAGGCTCTGGGGGGCAGTCAGGGGACAGGGAGCAGGGGGCGGTTGGATGGATGGAGGTTCTGGGGGGGTGTCAGGGGATGGGGGGCAGGGGGGTTGGATACAAAAGTAGGGTGTCCCACAAAATAAAGACTAAATAAGGACTCAAATAAGGACTAAATGGAATAGAAAGGCCTTTCACAAAGTCCTAAATAGAACTATAATTGGATTCTAGGAGATACTCTCATGGAACTGAGATCCCCAGGAGAGACCCCTGAAACAAAATGACTGTGTCCCCAGCCCAGCTCAGATAGAACTGCAAGCCGAAGACCAAGAACAGTCCAAATTATCTCAATTGCCTTGGAGGAGACCAGCTTTTAGCTAGCAACTTTATACCTGAATATATAGCATTATTTTACCTCTTTTTTGTCATGTGCAGGTACATGGTTAAAATATTCACAGGCCTGCCAGAATAAAATATTTTCTTCACTAAATTCTTTCCGTAGAAATTCCTAGGAGAAAAAAATAAGCATATAAAACACGTCACAAAATAAAGACAAGTTGCTTACATTTTAAAACAACATATTTATAGGGGGAGAAGAGGGGAGGAGAGGTTGGAGTTTGCATAATGTTGGGATTTTTTTTTAAGTAATGAAAATATTATTATTGCTTTCAGAATCAGGCCTTTTTTAAAAACAATTTCTAAATTTAAGATCAGATTTGCCAAAGACTGACCCTTTCCATTTATTTAGAACATGTTCAATTTGCAATACTGAATCAAGTTACAATCAACATATTTCAATGTACGAAGACTGTTTAGAACTTTGCATTGTGAAACTGGTTCACAGACTAATGAACAAGATGTTAATAAGTATTTAAATAATTTTTAGTTATACTAAAATAGTTACACTTTAGGGAAGTTGCTTATCTTTAACTGACATTCTAACAGGATACCATGGAGACAGTGAAAATGTTTCCCTAGAGCGCACTTTTTAATCATGTAAGTGGTCCTCACTTATATCCTTTGCTAGTTGCTTAAATTGGTATCAGCCTTATTATATTTTTTAAAATTTTTAATTAGAATAAAACCTTTCTGAATATAGCACTTGAGGCTGCCACTTTGCTGAAAAGAGAGGTAATTTGTGACATTAGCAGTGTGAATACCCAGTAGAAGAGCCTGTGAAACCAATTTCCAACCTGATTTAATAATAATTCTTTATCATAAATATAAACATTTATTTTTGACTTTTAAACCAATATTAAAGCACATCAGAAACTGGTTTACAATCTATTCAATGGTTCCCACACTGCATAATTTTTCAATAAGACTAATACTGAACTCAGAAAGATTTAAGAGTCATTTAAAACTAAAAAGAAAGTCACTCTTTATACACAAATGCTGAGAACTTTAGGCTGCTAGGCTGAGCAAAATAGGAGCAATGGCAAGAAATGAACATCCAACTAAAGACAATGCACTTTTTTATATATTAAAAAGCATTTTACTTTCACCCCCTCCCTCTGGATGGGTTCTTTGTTAATGTGTTCATTAAAGCGTTACTCTATTTAGGATGAAAAGAAGTTCTAGTTTGTGCTTATTTAGCCAGGACATTTTTTCTTTTTATTTCCTAATATCAAACGTATAACACAGAGTTTGTGTATGAAGAGAAGGTTACTCACCCTGTGCAGTAACTGAGGTTCTTTGAAAAGGATGGCCCTATAGGTGCTCCAATTCAGGTGTTGGTGCATCCCTGCGCCTTTGATTGGAGAATTTCAGCAGCAGCGTCCGTCCAGGTTGTGCATGGGCTGTCCCTGTCTCGCGCTGTTATCGGCAACATATAGTTCATGCGACCCAACCCCTCTCAGTTCCTTTTCAGTCTGGAAATTGAACTCCGAAGTAGAGGGGAGGAGAGTGGGTAGTGGAAAACCCCCAGGGACACCCATCTCAAAGAACATAAGTTACTGCATAGGCTGAGTAACCTTTTCTTCTTCTTCTTCTTCTTCGAGGACTGTCCCTGTGGGTGTTCCACTTCAGGTGAGTGTCGAGCAGTGCCCTACATTGGGTGGAAGGGGTTTCAGAATTGCCTATGTAAGTGATAACACTAAGATATAGCAATGCATCTGATCTTGAACTCTGGTCGATTGTTTAGTGTTTTGTAAACATGTGTACGGAAGCCCAAGTGGCTGCTCTGCATATGTCCAGTAGCTTTTCTAAACAACAAAATCATGAAGTTGAAAGGGATCTGGTAGAGTGAGTTCTGATCCCCGATGGGGGTTGCAGGTTCTTTTGTTGATAACGGAGGTGGATGCATCCAGAAATCCATTTAGATGGTCTCTGTGTAGAGATAGTGGAGCCTTGTAGCCATTTCCCGTAGTGGAAATGAAAAGCTGCCGAGATTTTCTGAAAGGCTTACTTTTGTCAAGGTAGAACGCTAGTGCACGCCTGACATCTAGGGTATGTAATACTGAGTGTTCCCTGAATGTTCCCATCAGGTTTAGGGAAGAATGGGGAAAGATGGACTGGTTGGTTTACATTGAAGGAGGGAGATTCTTTAGATAGAAATTTTGGGTAGGGTCTTAGTGCGACCTTGTCCTGAAAAAAGATGGTGTAAGGCGAGTGTGCCAGGAGGGCCCCTAACTCACCCATTCAGCGGGCTGATGGGATAGCCACTAAGAACACCACTTTAATCGATAGATGTATCAGAGAGCATGTTGCTAAGGGTTCAAATGGGGGTCCGGTGAGGCGACGTAACACTAAGTTCAAATCCCAAGGCGGAGTAGGTACATGCACTTCGGGGTAAACATTCTTGATACTCGTAAGGAAATGTTTGGTGCTCGGATGGGCAAATATCAATGTCCCATTGATCTTGTGGTGAAAAACGGTAATAGCCACAAGATGGACCTTCATTGAGCTAATGGAGAGCTCCCTGATGTCTTTAGTCTCAAGATATAGTCGAATATCAAGGGTACGGGTATGGAAACGGCACTAATATATTTGTTCTGGCACTGTATGTGGAACCTCTTCTCTTTGTGAAAGTAAGTATTGTGCGTGGTTGTCCTTCTACTGTTTAGCAATAGGCCTTTAACCCAGTCCTAACAGGCTAGCTTGTCACGATGGAACCATGTTGGAGCCATGCTTTCAGGTGAAGTCTCTCCAGGTTCGGGTGATGAACCCAGCCGTCATCCTGTGATAGAATGTCTGGCAGAGGTGGAAGAGTGCATGGTGAGCTTACCGCCATCCGCAATAGGTACAAGTACCAAGTCTGTCTGGGCCATGTTGGGATTATCAATATCACTTTGGCATTGTCAGTATGTATTTTGTGTATCACCCTTGCTAACAGGGGGATCGGAGGGAACGCATATAACAGGTATGCATCGCATTGGAGGAGGAAGGCATCCCACAGGGATTGCAGCCCCAAACCTGCTCTCGAGCAGAATTGTGGGCATTTGTTGTTCTGGGATGTTGCAAAGAAGTCGATGGATGGGTGACCCCGCAGTGTCTGAATATGTTTTGTAGGACCATGTTATTTAGTTCCCATTCGTGATCCTGGGAAAATTCTCTGCTCAGCATATCCACTGTAGTATTTTGATGACCGGGAGGTACAAGGCTGAGATAGTATCAGAGGGGTAGCCATGTTAGTCTGGATCTGTAAAAAGCAACAAAAAGAGTCCTGTGGCACCTTATAGACTAACAGATGTATTGGAGCATAAGCTTTCGTGGGTGAATACCCACTTTGTCAGATGCATGTAGTGGAAATTTCCAGAGGCAGGTCTCACAAAGAGACCACCTGCCCCAAATCATGTGGTGTTGTAGATGGGCTCCCCAGCCTATCAAGGAGGTATCGGTTGTGATTATTATTAAAGATGGAGTCTGAGTGAAAGGGACTTCCATGCACACATTGTTGGGTTGTGTCCACCAGCGTAGAGAATCTTTGACTTTGATCAGCATTGATCAGTCTATTTAGGCTGTGTTTGTGTGGTATGTAGATGATTCTTAGCCAGCCCTGAAGATAGCATATGTGAAGATGCACATGTCATACCATAATTGTGGTTGCTGCCATATGTCCTAATAGTTGGAGGCAGGTTCATGCTGATATGTGAGGACTGTTCAGTGACAAAGAGATGAGGTTGGTTAGAGTGATGAACCTGTTCATTGGTAATGACTCTCTGGCTTCCAGAGACTCAAGATGGGCCCCAATGAAGTCTAACTTCTGTACGGGATTTAGAGTTGATTTTTGTATGTTTTTCTGTAAACTCAGTGTCAGGAAAAGGTTGAGTGTCCTGTGTGTAACGTTGAAGGCATCTGTCTATTAAAAGCTCCCACTCAGGCAATCTTCCAGATAGGGGATTATTATTACACCTTGTTTGCAGAGATGCACTGCCACCTCCGCGAGAATTTTGGAGAACACTCATGGTGCCATCAAGAAACCTAAAGGCAGAACTTTGTATTGGTAATGTTCTGTTCCCAGAGTAAATCTGAGAAACCTCCTGTGAGCAGTGTGTATGGTTATGTGGAAATAGGCATCTTGGAGGTCGAGAGCTGAAAACCAGTCCCCCTGTTCCAGTGCTGGTATTGTTGTTGCTAGTGTGACCATCCGGAACCGTTGGATCCTTATGAATCTGTTGATATTTCTGAGGTCTAGAATAGGTCTCCATCCTCCATTCATTTTCTGGGTTAAGAAGTAGTGGGAATAAAAGCCCTTCCCCCTCTGTGTTGAGCTGGTACTGGTTATACTGCGCCCAGAGGTAACACATGGTTTACTTCCTGCCATAGAAGCTGTTTGTGAGAAAGGTCCATAAAGAAGGATGGGGAGAGAGAGTGAGTAGGGGGGGATGGAGAAGAATGGTATTGCATAGCCTGTATGGATTATTTCAAGGACCCTTTTGTCTGTGGTGAAATCCACGCTGAATAGAAAGGAGTCAAACAGTGGCCAAAACGGGGGATAGACGATGGCATGGTGGGTGGGGGAGGTTGCTCGGACCCTCAACCAAATCCTCAAAATTGTTGTTTAGCAGAGGACGGCTGAGATATAGATGATTGAGGCAGAGGTGGTCGACGCCTCAAAGGTCTCTGCCTGTCGCTGTGTCTCTGTTGAGCGTATGGGGCGATCCTGTGTGCTGGTAGGGAGAATATGTACCCTGTTCTCTTTTGATTTCAGGTGTGTATATCCCCAAGGTGCAGAGAGTTGCCCAAGAGTCCTTCAGGGTGCAGAGGGCTTTGTCTGTCTTCGAGGCAAACAGTTTCTGGCCATCAAAGAGGAGGTCCTCCACTGCAGACTATACTTCCCTGGGGAAACCGGACAAATGAAGCCACGACACTTGGTGCATAACAATGGCAGTGGCTGTGATCATGCTGCCAGGGCTGCCACATCTAGGGATGCCTGTAGGGAGGTTCTGGCCAGAAGTTGACCCTCAGTTAAGAGGGATTTGAATTCATCCCTTTTATCTTCTGGAATATCATTAATAAATTCTGCAAGTTTGAAGTAGTTTATGTGGTCATTCTTTGCCATCAATGCTGAGTAATTGGCAATTCAAAATTGCAAGGTTGCTGAAGAGTAGGCCTTCCGGCCAAAAAGTTCTAGCCGTTTCCACTCCTTGGCCTGGATCTGTATCCATGTTGTCTATCATGCTGGTTGACGACCAGAGAGTTCAGTGCAGTGTAGGAAAATAAAAAAATCTATCCCTTTTGAGGGGACATAATACTTTGTATCAGCTCTCTTGCAGGTGGATGTTATTGTTGCCGGAGTCTGCCATATGGTTTTGGCTGATTCCATGAATGCATCATTTATCGGAAGCACTATTTTTGAAGCCAATTAAGTTTGCAGAATATGGGATTTTGGGACCTCCTCTAGCGGGATCTTCAGGCAGTTCGCAACTCTCCAGAAGAGTTCTTGAAAGTGTTTGAAATCATCCACAGCTGAGGCATTATGGCTTTGTCTGGGGAAGAAGAGGAAATATTGGCAGGTGCTATTGTGTCCTGTCCCAGGGCTTCCTGTTGTTCCTCAAAGCTCCCCTCAATGGGCTCTGTAGCCACAGAGGATGGTGGGAGAGACCTAAGCCTTTCCCTGTACGGACTTAGGGGCTTGCGATATTGCCTCAAGTATGCCACCCTGATGTCCCAATAAGGCCACTGTGTGGGGAATGGCATAGGTGGAGGCATGCCATGACAGCTGTGGGTGTTGGGACCAGGATGAGGTCTCAGCCATACAGGTGGTCCTACTGCGGAAGTAGGTTGGACAGGAGAGGAGTGGTGTAATGAGAAAACACCCTCCTCCTCATTATCCAGACTGGCTAACCTAGTGAGGAGGGCTTTAAACTAGGTTCGACGGGGACAGGTGAGCAAAGCCCACAGGTAAGTGGGGAACATGGAGACCTGGGAGATGGGTCAGAAACAAGAGGGAGTATGAGCTATAATGGCAGAGAGAAAGGAGGGTCAGGGCAAAACTGGGAGGCAAGATCGAACCAGTATCTTAGATGCCTATATACAAATGCGAGAAGTATGGGTAATAAGCAGAAAGAACTGAAAGTGCTAATAAATAAATACAACTATGACATTGTTGACATCACTGAAACTTGGTGGAATAATGCACATGATTGGAATGTTGGTGTGGATGGGTACAGCTTGCTCAGGAAGGATAGACAGGGGAAAAAGGGAGGAGGTGTTGCCTTATATATTAAAAATGTACACACTTGGACTGAGGTGGAGATGGACATAGGAGAAGGAAGTGTTGAGAGTCTCTGGGTTAGGATAAAAGGGGTAAAAAACAAGGGTGATGTCATGCTAGGAGTCTACTACAGGCCACCTAACCAGGTGGAAGAGGTGGATGAGGCTTTTTTTAAACAACTAACAAAATCATCCAAAGCCCAAGATTTGGTGGTGATGGGGGACTTCAACTATCCAAATATATGTTGGGAAAATAACACAGCGGGGCACAGACTAGCCAACAAATTCTTGGACTGCATTGCAGACAACTTTTTATTTCAGAAGGTTGAAAAAGCTACTAGGAGGGAAGCTGTTCTAGACTTGATTTTAACAAATAGGGAGGAACTCGTTGAGAATTTGAAAGTAGAAGGCAGCTTGGGTGAAAGTGATCATGAAATCAGAGTTTGAAATTCTAAGGAAGGGTAGAAGGGAGTACAGCAAAATAGAGACAATGGATTTCAGGAAGGCGGATTTTGGTAAGCTCAGAGAGCTGATAGGTAAGGTCCCATGGGAATCAAGACTGAGGGGAAAAACAACTGAGGAGAGTTGGCAGTTTTTCAAAGGGACACTATTAAGGGCCCAAAAGCAAGCTATTCCGCTGGTTAGGAAAGATAGAAAATGTGGCAAAAGACCACCTTGGCTTAACCACGAGATCTTGCATGATCTAAAAAATAAAGAGGAGTCATATAAAAAAATGGAAACTAGGACAGATTACAAAGGATGAATATAGGCAAACAACACAGGAATGCAGGGGCAAGATTAGAAAGGCAAAGGCACAAAATGAGCTCAAACTAGCTACGGGAATAAAGGGAAACAAGAAGACTTTTTTTCAATACATTAGAAGCAAGAGGAAGACCAAAGACAGGGTAGGCCCATTGCTCAGTGAAGAGGGAGAAACAGTAACAGGAAACTTGGAAATGGCAGAGATGCTTAATGACTTCTTCGTTTCAGTCTTCACCGAGAAGTCTGAAGGAATGACTAACCTAGTGAATGCTAATGGGAAGGGGGTAGGTTTAGCAGATAAAATAAAAAAAGAACAAGTTAAAAATCACTTAGAAAAGTTAGATGCCTGCAAGTCACCAAGACCTGATGAAATGCATCCTAGAATACTCAAGGAGCTAATAGAGGAGGTATCGGAGCCTCTAGCTATTATCTTTGGAAAAGCATGGGAGACGGGAGAGATTCCAGAAGACTGGAAAAGGGCAAATATAGTGCCCATCTATAAAAAGGGAAATAAAAACAACCCAGGAAACTACAGACCAGTTAGCTTAACTTCTGTGCCAGGGAAGATAATGGAGCAAGTAATTAAGGAAATCATCTGCAAACACTTGGAAGGTGGTAAGGTGACAGGGAATAGCCAGCATGGATTTGTAAAGAACAAATCGTGTCAAACCAATCTGATAGCTTTCTTTGATAGGATAACGAGTCTTGTGGATAAGGGAGAAGCTGTGGATGTGGTATACCTAGACTTTAGTAAGGCATTTGATACGGTCTCGCATGATATTCTTATTGATAAACTAGGCAAATACAATTTAGATGGGGCTACTATAAAGTGGGTGCATAACTGGCTGGATAACCGTACTCAGAGAGTTGTTATTAATGGTTCCCAATCCTGCTGGAAAGGCATAACAAGTGGGGTTCCGCAGGGATCTGTTTTGGGACCGGCTCTGTTCAATATCTTCATTAACGACTTAGATATTGGCATAGAAAGTACGCTTATTAAGTTTGCAGATGATACCAAACTGGGAGGGATTGCAACTGCTTTGGAGGACAGGGTCATAATTCAAAATGATCTGGACAAATTGGAGAAATGGTCTGAGGTACATAGGATGAAGTTTAACAAAGACAAATGCAAAGTGCTCCACTTAGAAAGGAACAATCAGTTTCACACATACAGAATGGGAAGAGACTGTCTAGGAAGGAGTACGGCAGAAAGGGATCTAGGGGTTATAGTGGACCACAAGCTAAATATGAGTCAACAGTGTGATGCTGTTGCAAAAAAAAGCAAACATGATTCTGGGATGTATTAACACGTGTGTTGTGAGCAAGACACGAGAAGTCATTCTTCCGCTCTACCCTGCGCTGGTTAGGCCTCAACTGGAGTATTGTGTCAAGTTTTGGGCACCGCATTTCAAAAAAGATGTGGAGAAATTGGAGAGGGTCCAGAGAAGAGCAACAAGAATGATTAAAGGTCTTGAGAACATGACCTATGAAGGAAGGCTGAAAGAATTGGGTTTGTTTAGTTTGGAAAAAAGAAGACTGAGAGGGGACATGATAGCAGTTTTCAGGAATCAAAAAGGATGTCATAAGGAGGAGGGAGAAAACTTGTTCACCTTAGCCTCTAAGGATAGAACAAGAAGCAATGGGCTTAAACTGCAGCAAGGGAGGTTTAGGTTGGACATTAGGAAAAAGTTCCTAACTGCCAGGGTGGTTAAACACTGGAATAAACTGTGTAGGGAGGTTGTGGAATCTCCATCTCTGGAGATATTTAAGGGTAGGTTAGATAAATGTCTATCAGGGATGGTCTAGACAGTATTTGGTCCTGCCATGAGGGCAGGTCCTGCCATGAGGGCAGATGACCTCTCGAGGTCCTAGACTCTATGAATCTATGAAAATCTATGAAAATCCTCTTCCTCACTGAAAAATGGAAGGGCCACCAGTGAATCAGGTTGGCCTGGTACCGTGTACACCAGGGAATACGTCAGTGCTGAAGCGCGGGTATTCAGGTATCGATGATACCAATAAGTCCTTATGTTGCAGGAAATGGTGTAATGCTAATGGTTTCGGCGCCAAAGTGGTCGATGCCGATGGCGTCATTGCAGCTGTGGATGTCAGTGCCAATGCCTAGGTGCTCTGTGTTGTCTGGTGGTGGCACCATACACCACAAGGAGAGTCTCGGTCCGCGTCTTTCAGCAGTTCCACCGGTACCACAACAGAGGAGATGGGCTTTTGTTTGCCTCTTGACTCAGAGACTGCCCACTTGGGTTTGGCAGATGGTACGGTGTGGGCAGTGCTGGAGAATCCTGGTGCCTCATACATACTCAGCCGCAGTGTGGTCAGTACCAAGGATATCGAATAAGCCGGAGACCACTTCTTTTTTGGTGGCTCTTTTGAGGGAGAAGATGCTGTTCTTTTCCTTGTTACTTTTTAGGAGGGTATCTGCTGGCCAGAATGAGATGCCAGGCGCAGAGACTTTTCCTTAAGGATAAGTTTTAGATGCAGGTTTCTGTCCTTCCTGGTGCAAGCTTTTAAGTTGCTGCAGTGAGAACACTTTTGTGGGATATGTGTCAACCTAAGCATCGGACACATTAAGAGTGACCATCCAATACCATGATAGCTTCCTGGCAGGAAAGGAAGCACTTGAAACCCGGTGAACCGAACTATTGTAAGGGTAGGAAATAATTTTTTTAAATTGAGAAAAATAGAGGAGGAAGAAAAAGGGTAGGAAAATCTAACTAGTAAACAAACTACTCTAACTATTCTACACAGTAAATAAAGGTATCAGCTATCACACTGCTGGGAGCTCTCTCTCAGGCTGAGGGCGGTTGAGAAGGAACTGAGGAAGATCAGGTCGCGGCGCAAAATAGGCACTGACAACAGCGCAAGACAGGGACAGTGCATGTGCGACCCAGACGAACACTGCTGCTGAAATTCTCCAATCAAAGACGCAACAGGAAGTGGAGCACCCACAAGGACGCTCCTTGGAGAAGAACTGCAGCTTGTGTGCATGCATCAAGAACTCTGCAAGTCAGGTGTGTACAAAACTATGCTCTTCAAACTTAAGCCCTGGAGGATTAGCACACTGTACTTTCTTATTTTAAAACAACAGGACATATTACTTTGTAATGGGATGCTAGGGAGACAGAAGGTGTACATTTTGTCATTAAAGGCTCAGCAGATCTCTGCAATGACTTCTCTATTACTCATGAGAATTAATCATTAAGTCCATACATAGATTCAGATCTCTCCTTTATTTCCTGATGTAGCTATACACAGACCCTGTAGATTCTGCTTTTTCTGTCTGGCTATCTTCTGATGTCATTTTGCAAACACTTCCTAGTACAATTACTTCATTTAGGTTAAGCAAATTAGAGAAGATCACTCATAATTTTATACAAACATTGCAAAAAATGTATTAAAGAAATTTCCATTAACTGGTAAAAATGTTCATCATTTCCACAAATCTTTTCCAGAGATCCTAGTTGTTGCTAGGATAATTAAAAGCCCAAGGAACAGAAAGGACTGTTTTGGATGGGAAGGATTTTCCCTGGCTTTCTGCAGAATTTAACACCCCCTCCTTAAATTTCTATCTAGTTTGCTGGTGAAAATAGTTTTGACATTAACTTATTTTCTTGATTCAGATCTGTGTTCTGCATCAGACTTTGTGTGACTGTGACCAAGTCAAATAAGTGCCTCACGATTTCCTTATTTTTAAAAAGGGGATAACATTACATATTCCCTCACAAGGGTGCTGTGAGGTTTAATTCACACTTGGGAAATGCACTTGTCCAGTATAACTAGACAGACTTGCACATCAATTGAAAAACTTCCATGGGGATAAAACAAAGTTTAGATCATGCAAATAGCTGAATAGTCTATCAAGTCTTTAAAAATTATTTTTTACAACTGTAAAAATATTATCTTGCCTACGGTTGCAAATCCAGTTGAATGCCACTGACATAGGAGATATGGAAGCCTTACTAAATATTCAGACACAAAGGATAAGAGTAAAATTTTCATTGCCATCAGCTAAAAGAGTATTGGACATCCATTGTACTGCAGTATGTAGGAACCTGCAGATTTTCTTTAAACTTGGTCCAGCTGAAAAGACAGTTTAGTTTTTGCTAATAAATACGCTTGAAGTGTCAATCCTTTTGTGTTGCTATGATCTCTTAACTCTAAAACCTAAGGATAGTGCCAAGAAAAACAGAAAATAATCACAGGAAAAAATCTTTGCAGTGATATTAGATGTTTTGGAAGCCCCCTTCTTGCCGCTCACTACTTACAGAGAAAAATCGAATGCCAACAGGATCCTGAAGAAGGCGTTCAAATGAAACGGCCCAGCTTGCAACTCTTCTTTCTCGGAGTCGTCGACAGCTCTGTACACTGGGAAGACTAGCATTGCTACTGAGGCTATTATCACTGATACAGTCTTTTAAATCACTACTGTTTAGCTCTGTTGAAAAAGCACAAAGACACCTGCCAATAGAATTTTTTTTTCTATTCTCCACTCAGTAGTAACTTTTTAGTAGGCTTTTCATGACACTTATTGATGTTCACAATAATGCAGACTTCACAAAACACTCTTCGCTCTTTTAGGACCAACTGCACTGAAAAATAACCTTCTCTCAAAATTCTTTCCTATCCAATTACAAAGATAATTAACTATTGTAAGGGCAATAATCCACTTCTTTGAAGCAACTACTGCCTAGAGCACCAAGGGGCCAGGAGCAGGGGAGACAGTCTCCAATCCCCACTACTCTGAACCAGAACTTTGGACACATATGTCCCAAGAGTACCCCACACTTTCACGATCATCAGGGGGGCTGCAGTTCTCCACAGAATTTCCCAATAGGAATGGTCCTTTAAGAGGAATCCATAATTCATCAGGAAGTGTCAGTAACGCCAGGCAGCAAAGCCTTATGTGCAGTTCCAAGCTCTATGAGTTGATTTGTGTGGTTGGGATACTGACTACTGAATATGGAAAACGAGGGAAAGGATGCAACTGAGGAGGGGGGTAGATAATAAATCGGCCCCAGAGGTACCTTCTCATCCTTGGACAGCCAGAGTATTGCAGTATATGCTCCAAACTTGGTCAATGAACTTTCTGACACTAGCAGAGACTCACCCCTGCTCTATATACAGCAGCAAAAGAACTGCAAGAAACCTTGGGGCCCCAGTGACCTCCAAATCCGTGTGGGGCAAATAACCCATAGTAAGGGTCTTCTTAGAGGCTGCTACTATTCAGCCTCCCCTTCTTAGGGGATGCTGCATTCTTCTTAACGTGATACTGCCCCTAAAAAATTCTCTGGAAGGCTAATAAGGAACAGTAACCTAGTTACTACAATATTCAAGTGTTTCTAAATAGAATGTTTCCTTACAAAGGTAAGAAGTACAGCTAAAAATATTTTCTATCTGAACTTAGGAAAAAATGAACATTTAAAATAAGAAACCACTAGTCCAACTACAACCACAAAACAATGTTGACAAAATATTCTCATTACGCCGCAGATATATATAAACTATGTTAAAGGCTGTAATATGATGTTGCTGTGATTTAAAAACACCAAAAAGGGTAGCTGCAACTACAGAGGCTAAGAAAGGATAGGTGTTGTTCATTGCAAGGATGAACTTGTAGGTGAAAAACAACAACAATAACCCCAGTACACCTAACAAACATACCTAACAAACAAACTTAGGCCAATTACACCCACCTTCAAACAAAAATAAAAAAACAATACAACCCTTGCAAGAGTAAAAATATTGCAGGCAAAAGTCTTGCAGCAGAGTGGGGGCTATCCAGTTTATTGCACTCCATGTAGCACATATGATTATCTGCCTCATATGCAGGAGCTGTAGGTGTGCATGTGGTGCAAGTTGCTAATGTCCCCCAGAAACATAGTACGGCATCTTGAAGCCAGAGTAGCTGAACTAGAATAGCTAAGGGAGACAGAGAGGTACTCAGAGGAGAATTTCAGAGACACAATGAAGCGGTCCCATCCCCAGACTGACAGCCTCTGTGCTGTTAGGGAGGATGAAAGACTTGGGGAAGGAACACATCAGGCTGGAGAGGAGGGAAACAATCCCATCGTTGGGACCCTCCTTCCAGATGATGTCATGGTATCCTCTCACACTGAGGATATTCCTTCTGGAGAGGAACTCCAGTTAGGAAGAACAAAGTAATACTAATCGGGTATTTGAATATTAGATATATGAATAGTTGGCGTTTTGATAACTGGGAGAACCGCATGGTAAATTGCCTGTTGAGTATCAGAGGGGTAGCCGTGTTAGTCTGAATCTGTAAAAAGCAACAGAGGGTCCTGTGGCACCTTTGAGACTAACAGAAGTATTGGGAGCATAAGCTTTCGTGGGTAAGAATCTCACTTCTTCAGAAGCTTATGCTCCCAATACTTCTGTTAGTCTCAAAGGTGCCACAGGACCCTCTGATGCCTGTTGAGTGTGAAGGTTGCAGATCTCAATAGACATCTAGACAGATTTTTGGGCAATGCTGTGGAGGATCTGGTGGTTGTGGTAACATGCAGGTACCAGTGATATAGGGAAAAGAAGAAAAGATGTCCTGGAGGTCAAACTTTGGTTGCTAGGTAAGAGATTAAAGTCCAGGACCTCCCTGGTAACATTCTGTGAATGCTTACAGTTCCATGCATAGGGCCAGAAAACAGGCAGAACTCCAAGGTCTCAATGTGTGTATGAGACAATTGTGTAGGGAGGAGGGTTTTAGGTTTATTAGAAACTGGGAACCTTTTGGGAAAGGAGAAGCCTATGCAGGAAGGATGGGCTCCACCTAAACCAAAATGGAACCAGACTGCTGGCATGTAAAATTTAAAAGGTTAAATGTTAAATTATAGAGGATTTTTTAAACTAAGGGCTGGGGGAAAGCCAACAGGCACAGAGGAGCATATGGTACGGACAGAGACTTCCCTTATGGATAAATTTATTAAAGAGGAACTCTATATAAAGGAAAGAAGTTGGTAAAGTACAAATAGTAGACAGTGATGAAAGAAATTAAACATGAGAGTCCCATTTAAATATAACACTTGAAAGTAAGCAACTGAAGATTGATAAAATGTACACGTGCTTATATACAAATGCTAAGATGGAGTGCGTAGTAGTAAATGAGGATAATGATGTAATAGGCATCACAGGAACTTAGTGAAATGAGGATAATCAATGGGATACAGTAATACCAGGGTTCAAAACATACAGGAATGACAGAGTAGGTCATGCTGGGGTATGTGAAAGAAAGCATAGAGTCAAATACAATAAAAATCTTAAATGAAATCAAACTGTACCACAGAATCTCTATGGATAGAAATTCTATGCTTGAACAATAAGAGAACAGCAGTAGGAACATACTACCAACCACATGGCCAAGATGGCGACAGTGACTGTGAAATGCTCAGGGAGATTAGAAAGATTAACAGAAAATGCAATAATAAAAGGGAATTTCAACTATCATCATATTGACTGGGTAATGTCACCTCAGGATGTAGAGATAAAATTTCTAGACACCATAAATGACTGCTTCTTGGAGCATCTTGTCCTGGAACCCACAAAGGAAGAGGCAATTTTTGATTTAGTCCTAAGTGGAGAACAGGATCTAGTCCAAGAGGTGAATACAACTGAACCGCTTAGGAATAGCGACCATAATGTAATTAAATTTAACATCCTTCAAAAAGGAGAACTAAACAAAATGAAGAAGGTAGTTAAACGGAAATTAAAAGGAACAGCTGAAAGGTCAAATAGCTGCAAACTGCAAGGGGACTATTTAAAAACACTGTAACAGAGGTTCACAATAAATGTATACCCCAAATAAAAAAAAAAACACTAGAAGGACCAAAAAAATGCCCAGGTTTAAGGAACAAACCTATATATTAAGGACTGCAATATCCAGTGGGAAGAGAAAAAATTCTTAATCTAAATGTTACCCAGTCTAATAGGGTTGAGAGTTTAGACTGTGTGCTTACATTTTATTTTATTTTGGTAACTAACTCTGATTTTTTGCCTATCACTTATAATCACTTAAAATCTATCTTTTGTAATCAATAAACTTGTTTAACTGTTTATCTTTACCAGTGAGTTTGCCCAAAGTGTGTGGTAAATATGCTTAGAGAATGCACTTTCCATTGATGAAGTGCTGAACCAATTAATAAATTTGCACAGCTCATCTAGAGCAGTGCAAGACGGTATATTCCTGAGGTACAAGGCTGGGAGCTGGGGGATTTGGCTGGTGCCTTTCTCTGCGTGATTCATGAGGGGCTCTGGGAGCATTCATGCAATCTAGCTCGTTGTGGGACTCCACATGCAGTTGTGCTGAGCGATAACAGCTTACTGCTTGTCACTAGCAAAGTATTGTGAGAGACAGTCCAGGTTGGAGAGTTAAGGGGGCACAGCGGTCCCATGGTCCCAGGCTGCGCACCGGGGATCCCATCACAGTATTCATCCAAGAGTTCTGAAGGAACTTAAACATGAAATTGCAGAACAACTAACTGGTATATAACCTATCACTAATGTAGCTAATGTAATGCCAATTTTTTTTTAAAAGCTCCAGAGGCAATCCTAGCAATTACAGGTCAGTCAGCCTAACTTCAGGACCAGAAACACTGGATGAAACTATACTAAAAGAACAGAATTATCAGACATATAGATGAACACGATATGTTTGGGAAGAGTCAATACGTCATTTGCAAAGGGAAATAATGTCTCACCAATCTATTAGAATTCTTTGAGGTGGCCAACAATCATGTGGACAAGGGTGGTCCAGTGGATAGTGTACATGGACTTTCAGAAAGACTTTGACAATATCACCAAAGGCTGTTAAGCGAAGTAGGCAGTCATGGGATAAGAGGGAAGGTTCTCTCATGGATCAATGACTGGTTAAAAGACAAGAAACAAAGAGTAGGAATAAAGGGTCAGTTTTCAGAATGGAGAGAGGTAAATAGCGGGGTCCCCCAAGGATCTGTACTGGAATCTGTGGTGTTCAACATATTCATAAATCATCTGGAAAAGGCAGCGAAGTGTGAGATGGCAAAATTCGCAAATGATACTAAATTACTCAAGATAGTTAGATCCAAAGCAGATTACAAGGAGTTACTAAGGGATCTCACAAAACTGGGTAACTGGGCAACAAAATGACAGATGAAATTCAACGTTGATAAATGCAAAGTAATGCACATTGGAAAACATAATCCCAACTCTACATACAAAATGATGCAGTCTAAATTAGCAGTTATCACTCAAGAAAGAGGAATGAACAGAGGGTAAGCAAAGAGAGGGAGTTTGCCTTGAAGCTATCCGAGAAGAGCTATAGTGAGTGCTCTTGAGGTAGGTGCTGCATTGGGGGGCTGTGTTTTGAGTCGATGGGGTGGATATCTGAGTATGTCTGCTGTGACCATCAGTTTGACTAGTGTTTGACTGGTGCTAGTTGCGGAGACTGCTTGACTGCGTGTTTGTTTGTTTGAAAAGTGTGAACTGGGAGTGCTTTGTTCTAGGGAGGCCTTGAGTGGTGGTTGACTGAAGTGTGAACCAGAACATAAGAATGGTCATACTGGGTCAGACAATGGTCCATCTAGCCTAGTATCCTGTCTTCTGACAGTGGTCAATGCCAGGTGCCCTAGAGGGAATGAACAGAACAGGTAATCTTTGAGTGGTCCATTCCCTGTCACTCTTTCCCAGCTTCTGGCAAAGAGAAGCTAGGGACACCATCCTTGCCCATCTTGGCTAATAGCCATTGATGGACCTATCCTCCATGACTGTATCTAGTTCTTTTTTTTGAACCATGTTATAGTCTTGGCCTGAACAATATCCTCTGGCAAAGAGCTGACTGTGCGTTGTGTGAAGAAATACTTCCTTTTGCTTGTTTTAAACCTGCTGCCTATTAATTTCATTTGGTGACCCCTGGTTCTCGTGTTATGAGGAGTAAATAAACACTTCCTTATTTACTTTCTCCACACCAGTCATGGTTTTATAGACTTCAATCATATCCCCCCTTAGTCATCTCTTTTCCAAGCTGAAGAATCCCAGCCTTATTAATCTCTCCTCATACGGAAGCAGTTCCATACCCCTAATCATTTTCGTTGCCCTTTTCTGAATCTTTTCTAATTCCAGTATATCTTTTCTGAGATGGGGTGACCACATCTGCACACAGTATTCAGGAAGTGGGCGTACCATGGATTTATATAGCGGCAACATGATATTTTCTGTTTTATTATTAAGGCTCCATGAGGTCACGGATTCCATGACTTTCCATGACCTCAGTGACTTCTGCAGCAGCCCGGTGCAGCTGGCTTGGGATCTACCTGAGCAGCTCGGGTAGCCCTTGAGCCAGTCACGCTGGCTGCTGCTGGGGCAGTCTTAGGCCCCTGCTGCCCCCTAGCAGCAAGAGCTGGCGGGGGGAGGGCTCAGGGCTGGGGTGCAGGGTGGTACTTATCGGGGAGAGGACTCCCCGGAAAGGCGACAGGAACTTCCCTCCCTCAGCTCCTAGCTCCATGTGCTGCCTCCGCCTGCAGGCACCGCCCCCGGAGTTCCATTGGCCACAGTTCCCAGTCAATAGGAACTGGGATTTGGGCCACAAGAACCATCTTAAAATAGTCCAAGAATTCTAAATCCTTACAGATTTTATTAAAACAATTCAGATTATTTCAGAAAAGGAAATTTTAATTATTAATATGAATGAATATTCCAAAACAATTAACCTGAAAGTTCCTTTCTAATCCCAAATACATGCTCAGTCAGTGTCCTTCCAAAATCTGCACAGATTTCTGCAATGGTTTCTGTTAATCTGAAAACATGGGACAAGATTTTTTTCCAGAAGTATTAATAAGTGCCTCTATTTATTTTACTTTACTGTGCTGCAATCTGTTTCAATGACTGGGATTAAGGTAATCTCAGAGTAGAGTTGGTGTGAATTTACAAATTAAAATGACTTTGCTTTGCACATATCTCTGATGGAGGTGTGCAGATGGCAACTGAGGGTCAGCTAGAAAGAAGAGTCTGAGATTTGTCTGCTCAGTGCACAAAATAAACAAACATTCTGTAGTACACTGTCTCCACTAGTTCTCTTGTGGCTTCTCAATCTGAATCCCGTCTCCTTACCCCTCCCCAAATGGTTTCTGAAAGCAATACCCCAGTTCCTCTCAAAACAGTTTTGGGAGGGCCTTCAGAATTTCTCATTTTATCCTAGTCCCTGCTTTCATGTTTGCAAGTGCTGGCATGGGTGCCAGGTTTGTATAATTTTTTATGGTGCCCAGAATGGGTTCAAGCAGAGCCGTCCCGTCCATAGGACGGAACGGGGCAATAGCCCCGGGCCCCACGTTTTGGGGGCCCCCATGCTTCAGGGGGACATGGGGTCCAGGCAGAGCTGCCCCATCCATAGGACGGACCGGGGCAACTGCCCCAGGCCCCGCACTTCAAGGGGACATGGGGTCCAAGGTGGCCGGGGGCTTAGCAGGAGGCCTGGCGCCGGCAGCAGCGAGCAACCCGGCCACCTCACCTCCCCATTCCACCCCTTTCCCCAAACCCTGCCCTGCCTATTTCTGGCTTCCGCACCCACCCCTGAGTGAAGCCAGGAGCAGGCAGGGCGGTGTGGAGCAAAGCTGGCCGGGCTGGGGCCGGGTCGCTCGCTGCTGCCAGCGTCAGGCCTCCTGCTAAGCCCCCAGGCCGCCCTGGACCCTGCGTCCCTGTAAAGCGGGGGGCCTCCCAAAGCACAGTAACCCCAAACATTGGTGGAGCCAGGCCCATGTTCCTAAATATTGGTGGAGCATGGCCACCACGGGCCCATATAACTCGCCGCCTAGGAGTGTTGGTTCTTTGTTATACCTAGCTACTGCCTCCAAGGACTCCATTTCCACTTTGTATACACAAACCCTCTTGGCTAGTCACATCTAATTACATACTCTAGTACTAAGTCAGATTCATCTTTCAAATTCCTTCCCCAAATACCCCACTGTGACACAAAAGTTCCTTGGCAAAGGGTCCCCTAATCTTTGCAAACAATTCTCACCTCAGACATGACAAACTCACTATAACAAACAAATGTCTTACCGTATATTTATCCATAAGGAGTCACATGCAAGGTATCAACAGAAAGCTTATAACTTGTTAAAAGTCATAATCATTGTGAGATGTATGTAAATTTAAGGACTAATGTATTTATACTGAAAGCATGCTTTATGGACTTTGGGGGGAAGTTAGGCACATGGGAATAATATGTCTCAGTGATGTCCCTCTACCCTGAAATACAATAGCCTTGTTCAATCCCAAGACTATCAATGGAAAACCATCAGAGACAACTGTAAACAATCAAAACCTCTTAAATGTAAGAAAGGAACATTACAACAAGGCAGGAGTTTTGCCCTGTCTATAAATAGAAACCAATGACTGTTTAAATATAATAGAGAGGAGAGGGAAGTCCTCTGAATCCTTTCATTCAGGAGACAACTTGTGGAGAACATCAAGTTCTCATGAAAAATTGGTTCCTGGTTCTGTGAAGCCAGTCAGCTCTGTATAAGACTGAACTTTGGGGGATGGGGGGAACCTACTTTAATAGGGTTCACGTTTTACGGGTTTGTTTTGTATTGCAACCATTTGTTTCCACCACACTCTCTTGTTTATAACTAAATCATAATTCTTTCTTAAATAAATCTACTTTTGTTTAATTATAAAATTGCTCACAAGTGCTGCGTGGTTTACAGAAGAGGTGATTTAAGGTGGTTTAAGGTTTTCTTAAGTACATCAGAAGCACGAAGCCTGCCAATCAGTGGGCCACTGGACAATCAAACTTCTAAAGAAGCACTCAAGGAAGAGACGACTGTTGTGGAAAAGCTAAATGAATTCTTTGCATCCATCTTCACTGCAAAGGATGTGGGGGAAGAGTCACATACATGAGCCATTCTTTTTAGGAGACAAATCTGAGGAACTATCCTAAATTGAGGTGTCAGTAGAGGAGGTTTGGGAACAAATTGATAAATTAAACAGTAATAAGTCACCAGGACCAGATGGTATTCGCCCAAGAGTTCTGAAGGAACTCGTATATGAAATTGCTGTGTTATATAACCATGTTATATAACCTATTACTTAAATCAATTGCTGTACCAGATGACTGGCAGATAGCTTTTGTTACACCAATTTTTAAAAAAAGGCTCTAGAAGCCACCTTGGCAATTACAGGCTGCTGAGCCT
The DNA here is from genome assembly GCF_013100865.1 of Trachemys scripta elegans. Taxonomy (NCBI): domain Eukaryota; kingdom Metazoa; phylum Chordata; order Testudines; family Emydidae; genus Trachemys; species Trachemys scripta. The sequence continues at coordinate 119,594,422 of NC_048302.1, forward strand.
AACTTCAGTACTAGGCAAATTGGTTTAAACTATAGTAAAGAACAGAATTATCAGACGCACAGATGAACACAATCAGTTGGGGGAAGATTCAACACTGCTTTAGTAAAGGGAAATCATGCCTCACCAATTGATCAGAATTCTTTGTGGGGGATCAACAAACATGTGAACAAGGGTGATCCAGTGGATATAGTGTACTTGGACTTTCAGAAAGACGTTGACAAGGTTCCTCACCAAAGGCCCTTAAGCAAAGTAGACAATCATGTGATAAGAGGGAAAATCCTCTCATGGATCAGTATCTGATTAAAATATAGGAAACAAAGGGTAGGAATAAATGGGCAGTTTTCACAATAGAGAGCAATAAATAGCAGGATCCTCTAGTATCTGACTAGAACCAGCACTGTTCAACATATACATAAATGATCTGGAAAAGGGGTAAACTGTGGGGTGGCAAAGTTTGAGGACAATACTAAATTACTCAAGATAGTTAAGTCCAAAGCAGACTGCGAAGAGTTACAAAGGGATCTCACAAAACTGTGCAACTGGGCAAGAAAATGGCAGATGAAATTCAATGTTGATTAAAGCAAAGTAATGCACATTGAAAAACATAATCCCAACTCAAGCAAGAGATCTTGGAGTCATTGTGGCTACGTCTCTGAAAATGACTGCTCAATGTGCAGCAGCAGTCAAAAAAGGTAACAGAATATTTGGAAACATTAGAAAAGGGATAGATTATAAAACAGAAAATATCATAATGTCGCTATATTAATCCATGGTACTCCCACACCTTGAATATTGTGTGCAGTTCTGGTTTCCCCATCTCCAAAAAGATATATTAGAATTGGAAAAAGTACAGAGAAGGGCAACAAAAATGATTAGTGGTATGGAACAGCTTCCATAGGAGGAGAGATTAAAAAGACTGGGACTGTGCAGCTTAGAAAAGAGACAACAAAGGGGGGATAAGACAGAGGCCTATAAAATCATGAATGTAAAGAAGGTGAATAAGGAAACATTATTTATTCCTTCACATAGCACACAAACCAGGGGTCACCCAATTACATTAATAGGCAGGAGGTTTAAAACAAACACAAGGAATTAGTTCTTCACACAACACACAGATGACCTCTGGAACTCATTACTATGGGATGTTGCAAAGGCCAAAATGTAACTGGATTCAAAAAAGAATTAGATACGTTCATGGAGGACAGAAACATCTATGGCTATTAGCCAAGATCGTCAGGGATGCAACCCCATGCTCTGTGTGTCCCATAGCCAACATTTCTCAAATGCAGCCACCAGGGGGTTTTCGTGCAGCCATGACAGTCTCCTGGGCAGTGATGGGGGGGGAGCAAAGCATTGGCCCCTCCCACTCACTCCTTGTTGCTCCTGGATGTGCTGCCCTGCACTGCTTCTGGAGAGAGGTGGAGCACAACGCTGCAGGAGTTAGGTGAGTTCTTGACCCACCTTGGAGAGAGTTTGGGCAGCAGTCTCCAGCGGTGGGACTTCAGGAGACTAGCCATAGAGCCCCAGGCTCCAACCGCAGGGGAGTGGATACTAACCGCCCATTCCCCTGGCTCCAGCCAGGTGGCCCTGGCCTCCAGCTGTGGGACTTCAGCCTCCGGCCCCTGGTTCCAGCTGTGTGGCAGCAGGCGCTGGCCCCCGGCTCCAGTCCCAAGCTCCGGCTGTGCAGTGAAAGGCGCTGGCCCCAGGTACTGACGACCCCCAGCCCCAGGTGCACGGCAATGGGTTCCAACCACGGGGCTTTGGGAGCCAATCCCTAGCTCTGGCCATGGGGCAGCAGGTGACACCTGGCTCTGGAGCTTCAGTTGGCCTCTGGACTGCAGTTCCAGCCATGTGTTGGCGGACGCTGGCACCAGGCTCCAGCCACGCAGACCCAGCGCTGATCCCCTGCTCTAGCTGCATGTCACTGGCCGCGGGCGCTGACCCACAGCTCTGGCTCTGCGGCAACGAGCTCAGATACCTGGCTCCAGCTACACAGTTCCTGTCCCCAGCTCTGGGCTCTGGCCACAGGCACTGAGCCACAGCCCTGGCCACCTGGCAGCAGACACCAGGCCCTGGCTCTGGCCACGCAACAGTGGGCCTCTTCACCCATCCCCATTGCCACTGGCCCCTGGCTGCCTCCCACAGCCCAGCATCCACCTCCTTCCCTCCCATTGTCATGAACCCGCACTGCCTCCCCTTGCCCCACATCCATCCCACCATCGCCTCTGCCCCCCCGCTACCTTCCCCTTTGCTTCCCCTCCCCCATCCAGGGCTTAATGGGTCCTGGGGCTTGCTGAAAAAAATGATATTAACAAACATGCAAGTATCCATTTTTCACAGCAGACTTAGTAGCTATCCGTGAAAAATGATACTTGTATGTTTGTTAACATCATTTATCACTTTTCACAGCCTCCCAGGAAGCTACTAAATGTGCTGTGATATTAACAAATATACAAATTTCACTCCCCAAGGGGGAGGCAGCATTATTTTTACTATTGAGTCTGCCAAAAAACCCTACAAATATACATTACAATGATTTGGATGTGCATCTGTGCATATTTAATTGTTTTTCCTAAAGTTAATTAAGCATTTCAGGAAAAAGTGTCAGTGCGGCCACCGGTGAGAGTTGGTGGCTGCACTCTGAGGCCACCAAAAAATTGGTTGTGAGAACCCCTGCCCTAAGCCTCTAACGCTCAGAAGGTGGGAGTGGATGACAGCGGATGGATCACTTGATAAATTGCCCTGTTCTGTTCATTCCCTCAGAAGCATCTGGTACTGGATACTGTCAGAAGGCAGGATACTGGGCTAAATGGACCATTGGTCTGACCCAGTATGGCCATTCTTATGTTCTTATTTAAAACCAGTAAAGTGGGGCACAATGTTCCTTTGGGACAGAGGATCACAAGGGAATGATTCAAAGTGACTCATGAACTGGGATGATTCTATTGTCAACCTGCAAGGTGAAGAAAGGGCTGGCATAGCCCCAAGGAGACTGCTTGATTTCCTGAAAGACTGGTGACCTTAGGGAGCTGACACCAAGCCAGGCACAGGCAATACTCTCTCAGGCTGGAGACAGGGGGTAACAAGGTGATTCTCAGTCCTGAGTGCCCCCAGAACGGTGACACACACACCATGCTTTTATCTCCATAATGGCTAGCATCTGACTCATTTTGGCTCTTCTGATTAAAACCAAAGATTAACAGTTTGTTGAACCTAGGAATCCTAGGACACTTCTCTGAAAAAAAAATAGTAGGCTTGAGTGATCAAAGTTACTCTTTGCCTTTGTCCCAAAATTTCTTAAAATGATTATTTTCCTCTAGTCCCTCACAGACATCTATACATACTTATGACATTCAAATATGCTTTGAAATGACTGTTCATATTGGCCACACCCAGAACCCAACTAGTTTCTTTACATACTTACCAACTATTCCTCTCAGCCTTCTTTGTCCATGAGTTAGTATGCTCCAGGACATTTTTACACTGCATTTTATTTCATCCTATTCTAGGACCACTGCTATCATCTCTCAAAGGAGCAATTGTAGTTTTGTTCCTCATTTTCTTCCAACAAACAAAAACAATTTTTTCTTTTATTCTTTAACTCCCACCCAGACGACAACAGTACTTGAATCCATACTATGGACAAATTTTTTTTTTTTAAAGTCTTATTCAATTTGCCACTTTGGTTTTCTATACTGAAATCTGAATAGATGATACAAAACACAGAAACCTATTAACCTTAGCAAACGAACAACATGTAAGCAGCTGCACCACAATGCTGACACTAAAACATGCCATTGTCTAAGGGGAGAAACAGAAATCGATCTATAAAACATCTAGCAAACTAATTCTCGCTATGGCTTAAAAGATAGCACACATCATGATATACCTATAAGAAGTTTCCCAATTTTTCAATAAAAATAAAAATTAAGAGGAGAAATCTGCCACTCCATGGACAGGGAGTCTGTTTCATTTTATTTTCTTGATTACGTACGTATGTGACAGACTGGCCAACTTACTCTACACAAACCTAAATCCTACATAGGAAGCATGATACACCTTTTGAGTTATTTTTGTTTTGTTTTATTTACAAAACAGATTGCTATTCCAAAGAATATGCATTGTTCTTATCAATTAAATATTGAAAAGTGTTAAAAAGATAATCTGGCTTTGAAAGCTCTGATTTAAACCTTACAAAAGAATAAGGTCAGAATATATTTCAGTGATGATTTATTTGTATGCATCCTTTAATAAAATCTACAATAATATTTCAGACAACAAACTTTTTTATAATGAGCAGCTCAGCACATTCCTGGTAATTACTAAATGCCTACAGTCGCAGGATGAAGATATTCTATATAATCACTCAAGACATTACCTGGATAAAGCTGATAAGAGCCACTGTGGTGCCACTTAACCAAATACTTCAAACCATTCACTGAAAACCATCCTTCTGAATCCATACCAAATTCAGCTGTAATTCCCCAAGGCACATTGGGTGAAGATTCTTTCCTCAGTTTGGGACATTTTTCCTTTGTAACTTCTTCCTGGATAAGGCAAGCTAATGTCTTTTCCTCCAACAATTCCTATTAGCCTTTTACATACTTTTGAGAAAACTGATTCTTTTCCCTCATGGCTTCAAGCTGAGGAAACCAACAGTATACTTAACACAGAGCACTATAAAATGCTACATAAATAATTTAAAGAAAAGACCTTTCACCACTGTTGCTAAAGAAGCTTTAATTATTTATGTTACAGTGGAATCCATCTACTGTAACTGTGGACTAGTGGTATAAGAACTAAAAGATAAGTCATAGGTCTGTTAGAGGAGACAATTCATCAGCTATTTGCAACTTTGAAACACTATTCTTATCTATTTTTTTTTTAGAATTGTCACATTTTTATTGCATCTTCTGTGGTTGTGTTTTTAAAATGTAATTCTATATTATTTTGCAGTTGTAAACATTCTAAGCTTTCCAAACAGATTACTTATGAAAAAATAAACTAGTTCTGGTGATGAGAACAACAAAGCAGCATCCACAAGCAGCAGCAATTACAGTGAAATGCTTTAGAAGAGCTCAAAATGTAAAGCTTAAACATTCACATACTTTCAAAGAATAGTAATTGCATGTAATAATAGACACTCACTTTGTGGAACCAATTTGAGGGGGGTGTGGCAGGTCAGAAATTACATACTTCAAAATTCTGAAGTGTTAAATTACCTCACCTACTGTCTGGGTATTTCAGTGACCAATAAATGCCCACATCTCTGAGAAGGAAGGCCAGGTGGATGAGTGCTGATATCCTGTAGATGTATACCTACTGACCTTGTCAACACTATATTATGCTTAAAATTTCCCCCTTGTGAAATTCCATCAGTGATAGCAATGGTAAGAGTGGAGTGAAGACATCTGGCATTTTAACTACTGTCTCTCTGAGTTGGCCTAAATGGCACAATGTTTGAAACACCAGCAAACCTGCACTCTATTGATGCTAGTGCTCCCACTGTACCAATGGTACCAATAGTTGGAAGTGTGGGGAGAAAAGGCTATTGTAGACACAGCCTCAGAGAACAAGAATTACAAGAAACGATAGTGAAATAAAATGGTTTCTGCAGATCCCAGGGCAAAGGTGCAGTATAGTTACTGATCCGTACCAATAACCTCGTTTCTCAATTTTATGATTTTCTGCATTTTGACTGGCTGTGAGTAGAGTGACCAGATAGCAAGTGTGAAAAATAGTGACAGGAGGTGGGTGGTAATAGGTTCCTATATAAGAAAAAGCCCCAAAAATCAGGACTGTCCCTATACAATCGGGACATCTGGTCTCACTAACTGTGAGTCATTATGTAAATCAGATTTTATTGTTTATTTCTCAGTTATTATTCAGTAAGTAAATCCCTGTTCTTTAGCTGATCACCATTAGTCCATCTGAAGAGAGTAGTATATGTACAGTTATTCCTGAATAACTCCACACCGGTTATGCAAATCCCTCTGTTCTGATAGGCTACTGCCCTTAATATTTCCCCAATGACATGCACAAAGAAAAACTGAGCCAGTTTTTTTAACCCTCACAACGTTGGTATTTTTATTGCCCTGAGGACGGAATTTGGTGTGTGAACTGTGAGTTTGTTAAGAGCTCAAAATTCAGCTTCAAGTAAGTTAGATTTAGAAGAACTCTTCACCTTGTACAAAGGGCAGCTGGTCAGTTGAGGGCAGAGGGATGAAGGAGAGGAAATACAGGAGGAAGAGAGATTATAGGTTTAGCCTTCCTTCAGTGACAGCCTGTAAGACTTATTTTCAAATATCTATTAAAACTTCAAGAGAAATGTACTTACTATAATTTCCCCATAATGATCTTTTTCCTCCCACCCACTGAAGAAAATGACAACATTTTCAAACTTGGGTGTCTTAAGTTAGGCACCTAAATAAGTGACTTGATTTTAGGAGGTGCTCAAACCCTATCAAATCCCACTGACTTAAATGAGTGCAGTGGCTGCGTAGCACTTCTGAAAATCAAGCCATTTATTTAATTTGTCTCAATCTGGAGTCGGGTACATAACTGAAGGTGTCCAAATCTCAAAATGTTGGCCAGTGGGAATATATACCTTTTTATTTTGGTGGTGACAACCCAAACGTGCACATTTGGAGTTAGTACACAATCTGACTGAATACAGCTTTGAGCAATCAGCATCCAAAGCCAGACTCTAATGTAAAGCTTTTACATAACATGAGGCACTAGTGATTTGAGAGAGAAAAAGTTGCTATGCCCCCTGTTCTAGTTGCAAGGATAGATTTAAATAGACATACTAACATAAATGGCTTGTATAGGTAAGGGAAATTTGCATTGTGCAACTATATTAATGCTGTTACACTGGAGCAAATTCCTCTAACCTAGACAAGCCTGAAAATACGTAATTCTGTGGGTCTTCTAATGAAGTGCTGAAATAAAAAAAAAAAAATAGAAAAAAATCATTGCTGTGACATTTTCAAAGAAAGTAAAAGTCTGAAATTGTCGTATAGACATTAATCAGAACATTATACCTAGTGAAACTATAGCTGAAATTAGTTAAGATTTTATTTCTATTCAATTTTTCTGGTTTCACTCCCTTCTCTTGGATCTTATTTTTCCAGTTTATCTTCTATATAGTTAAGCATTTATTAAATATTATTCTTCACATAGTCTATATTTTATAGCTTTGTACAGAACTTAGGACCCACTGGTACCTTAAAAACTGAGAGAGTGTATGGTGTTAAATCTTCAGCACTAATTGACAAGACAGATAAAATACTAGGATATAGAACAGAATACTGAGTGCAAGTTCCAATCTGTTCTTTTACCTCTGCAACCTACACAGCCCTCAGACTTCACGACTCCACCAAATTCTACAGTATTAATTGTGAAAATACAATTATCCCTAGACTTGAAAATAACTTCAGTAACAATACTGGAGGAGCGGAACATGACAAGCCAGAGATCTCTAATAAAACTGACAAATGGAAGTACACTGTGCTTGATGTTACTATCAAGGGAGTGCTACTTCAGGGTTCCCATTTCCTCAGCAAATGGAGATTAGACTTGCCATGAAGGAGAAATACTTTTCATTGTAGACAAGCAGATAATCTTTTTTCAGACCAACAAATTTAGAATACATAAACTTTCAGGACACAAAAATCATTTCTTGTGGAATTAGCTGTCTGTACAATATTCAGATTAGTAAACCTAGAAACACTGTCTGCATGTTAGGCTATGTCTATGTCTTGATTACAGATAAAAAGATGTATTTTTACACTGAGATGGGAAACTCAAGAGAGCTAACTGGATGTAAAATCTTAGTGGAGACAAGGCATTATAGTTTTTATCTCGATATAGTCAGTCAGGGTCAACCCTACACCTTTCACCTAGGGTTTTTATCTTGACTAGCTACATTGAGGTTAAAAAAAAAACAAACAAAACCTGTGCCTTGTCTCTGCTAGAATATTCCATCAAGACAGACTACTCACTGTAAAAACACACCTTTTTACAGTGAAGATATAACCTCTGTTTAAGAAACAAGAGATGGAATAGGTGCACACTGCCTTTTCCCCCGTTATCCCATGGCAAATTAGTGGGTGGGCTTCAAACAGACTCTATGTTCTACCTCCCATCCGAGTGCTGTGACAGTGGTGACAGCTGAAGAAGAGAAAATACCTGATGGGATAAGTTAGCTGCTAGCAAAATGACACAGTCAACTCTGTCTAGGGTTTTATTTCTGGCTGAAGCCCAAACAGGCCTCATTTTTTATAAGAAATGACAAAGAAAGATAGGGGAGGAATGAATAACGAGAGCTGCTGTGAATATATTTTGCTACTCTTCCACTTAGATAAAAAAAACAAGCAACTAACCCTACCCTCCTCCAGCTTCAGAATCTTTCTTTCGTTTTAGTTCGCTTGTTTCTTAAACAGATGTTTGCGTCCTTTTGCCTAATAAAACAGTATATATTATACAGTACTTGAAGAAAGCCAAAATGGGTAAAATACACGCAAGACTGATCCTTCGCAGGATCAAGTGAGGCAACTCTAGAAGCAAACCACCTGTAGTGTAAACTAAGCTATACTAAAGGCCTTGTATACTGTTAAGGAATCATATTTATACTGTTCCAGCTAAACTGGTTTCTAACACAACTTGGTTGGTTAATATGTATGGGTCCAAATGGTGCAAGGGCCATGCTAAAAGAGTATGTTCTCGCCTACATAGAACACATTTTTGTTTTTGTTTTTTTAAAAATGTACAGCAATTGTTGAATTTCTTCAGTCACTAGTTACAACTTAGCTAAAAATATTTTGTTTTTAAATAAGTTTCTACCAAACTTTTGCCAGCCAAACCATATTAGAACCTTAATTAGCTGGAACTGCCATTCAACTGAACTTAAACAATTCTTTATCTCTATTTGAAGCCCAGCATAGTAGGAGGCCCAAGTAGCAATGCTAATCTTAATAGTGGAATTTGGTTCAGAGTTCTCAAATGGAAGAGTTAGATAGCCTCTTCTCAATTCCTGATCGCTCATCACAAAATGTAGCATAGATAGTGACCCAATATCAGAGGGGTAGCTATGTTAGTCTGTATCCACAAAAACAACGAGGAATCTGGTAGCACCGTAAAGACTAACAAATTATTTGGGCATAAACTTTCGTGGGTAAAAAACCCACTTATTCAGACCCAATAGTTATCCCAGAACAGCAAGAACTTCAGGTTGGGTTACATTTATTCAGTTTTTAAGGATGCCATCTTATTTATCTAAAATGAATGCATTACTTCGTTATAAAAAGGAACTCCTTTTAGCCTCAACAAGAGCTCTGAGATCACACTTAACCTATGAGCTAGGAGCAGTCTCTGCAAGACAAAACAGTAAAAAACTTGTTTTAACATGTAAAATGAAATGCTGTTGATGAAAAGTGCAATGGTGAAAGAATATACAGTACATAAAGGATATTTAAAAAATGAGAGTGAGATTTCATCAGTTCCCAATTTAATAATATCCTACTAGATCAACTTTTTAAAAAATCACAAATGAAGAATTCTAGTTGTAATAACATGCATTTATTTAAATGCATATGCCAGAAAAAATTATGTAAGTAAACAAAGGAATATAACATGTAAACATCAGGCTTGATCCTTCAGGATTTTCATAGGCACAATTCCTACTGAAGTCAGTGCATCATTAAGGACTGCAGGATGGTCCCATCATGTTTATCAAGCAAACACTTCTTGTCATATGACATTTTATTTATCACACTTTACCACACTATTTAATGTGGGAACTTTGATTTTCTGAATACTAATAAAAGTGACAACAAATTTGAGCTTACCTCCATCAGACACAGTTGCAGACTACAAAAAAAGAGAGAGAAAGAGATGAGTTACATACATTTCATGACAATACAGAGAGAAACTTTTCTGAGTAACATACAATACTGAAAGTGCTGATAAGTCTTTGCATTTTGGCCCAGAAAAATCAATCAGCCCAAGTGACATAGGGGAGAGACAGTATAAATGAGTCAGCAGTTATTTTCCAACAGCTGCTGCCTCCTCCTACCAAACTTCTCCCAAGCTATTGAACTAATGTATTGTAGCCTGATCCCACAAATATTTATTGGGCAACTTGCTTCCCAATGTGTGTGCTCACACTGAGTTCAACAGGACTGCTTACAAAAGTTACTTGTATGTACATGTTTCCAAGATCAGATCCTTATGTTCTTAAAGGTAACCTTCAAAAGTTAAAATATATATGAGTCATATCCTTTTTTGTCCCTCCATGATGTATAAAGAAGACCTGAAAGGTTCTCTTTTTTCCCATGCTTGTGTTTTACAATAGAAATTCAGGCTGGACTTTAGATGTCTTTGCTGGGGGGGAAAAAATGTTTTTACATTGTGTTAGCTATCTTGATGTAAAATCCTAGTGGAGACAAGGTACAGGTAATTTTTACCTCAATGTAGCTAATCAAGGTGCAACTTATATCTCCCAACACACTATGTGGAAGTTAAAGTATTGATCTCAACTAGCTATGTTGAGAGAGCCATTACCTGTGCACTTGTCTCCAAAAGGATTTCACATCAAATTTTGCAGCGTTGACATAGCCTAGGGCCCTAGGATGAGTGGAGAACCAGTCAGATGATGACAACGTGGGTTTGTCTACACAACACCTCTTACCTTGGATTGCCAATTAATTTAAGGTAGTTAAAACTTTTGTAAAAGCTAGTGTGTGGATATTCCCCGAACATCTGTTACAGTATACAAATATTGTCTCTCCATCCTGAGCTGAGCAGAAGCTAAGAGGTGGAAGCAATTTTTAGTCAGACCGAACTTTTTCTGTTCATTCTTTTTTGTTAACATCCATTCAAATGACTAACATTTTAAATAGGGGAAGAAGTTCTCTTTGATTATTCAAAAAGTCCCTTTAATTAACTTATTAAATGATCACATTTTTACCCCCTAGTGGTCTTCTAACAAAACCATAAAAGTTCAGACTATTCATTTATGATATTTCCCAAATAAGGGACAATCAGTGGGGGAAAAAATACCTGCATATCTCCTTTCAGGATGTGTACATCATAAAGAAACAAAAATAGGGCAGAGGTCAAATTAAAAAGCAAAAATAAAAAACAAAAATCCACAAAAAACTTTCAGTCACCTTTAAAACTTTAATTGCATTTTTAAATGAAGTCCTTTGTATAATATTTAAGTATTAGATCAGTAATATTGAGTGGTATAAATTAGTGTAGCTCCATTAGCTTCACCAGCTGTGGATTTGGTCCCATTTAAAAAAAATCAGTTAGTAGTCATTTGGAATTTTCAAAGCCTGTCATTTTATTATGCTAATCTTAATCAAAATAGATTTTTTAATCATTGCTTTTCTTTTCATGCATCACTGAAAAAACATTTCTTGTGAAGTTATATAAAAATAAATCTCTCCCTTTGAATTTGTAAAGCGTAATAATATAATCCAAGTAGCATCTGTGAATCTTCCTCAAACTCATTCAACAGCACTACAGGGACTCAAGCATTTGGGATGATGTGTTCATGAAGGTGCATAAAATGTTTTATGCTAACTTATAAGAAAAGTATTTTGCATGACAGTCTAGCAACTACTCCACATACAAATCTGGCATTTTATAATAATTAATAATTGTAAAGTTACTTTTAAAATGGAATCTACATGATTGAATACTGTGCACTAAATATAATCCACTACATAGTACTTATTAAACTCTTATGGAAGCAACAGATCAGTGACTGTTTTTAGATTCCTTTTGTTTTACTCACACATATTGCATGGTGAAACTTTGGTTATACTGAATACTATGACTTCTACACCATTACTCAGAACATAAACAACTAAGACTGCCAAAAAGGTAATAAAAATAACAAATGAATATAGGTGTACTTTTCAGGCAAAAAGTAATCAGATAACTTCTCAGAATACATTTTTAGGTCTAGTCTGTTACCTTAGCATATCTGTTTGCATCTTAATTCAAACATTTTTGCTAAATTTGAAAGGCATTGATGGAAATAAACAGAATTGTCACAAGCACCTTTAAGAATGTGTCATTTACTTCCCTTTCAGTAATTAGGCAGTTAACAACTCTAAAGTAACATTTCTTAGCCCTGGTCTACACTACAAAGTTAGGTCAATGCAATGCAACTTACGTCGACCTAACTCTCTAAGTGTCTACATTAAAATTTCTCTTCTGCCGATGTAACTGCCCCACTACACCTACTTAATAACTCCACCTCCACAAGAGATGTAGAGTCAATGTCGATATAGTTAGGTCAAAGCAGTGCCAGTGTAGTCACTGCGTTGCTTACATTGACTGTTGCTGGCATTGAGAAGCCATCCCACAATGCCCCACACTGACAGTTCAATCAGTGCAAGCGCTCTGGTGAAGATGCGCACCACTGACACAAGGAGCAAAGTGTAGACACGCACAAGCAATGTAATTACTGCAGCAGCTATATGCCGATGTAAATTAGGTCTACTTAATTTTGTAGCCCTTAAGGAAGAATAGTATGATTTCCAAATAAATATTAAAAGAACTCCCCCAGTTAACTGACTTTAGTGCTTGTGATAAGTGATAGAAGGCTTTAGCTCAACTGATTTAGCATATGTTATAGACAGAGTGCCTTGTCTACACTATGCAGTGTAGTTGTAGCCGTGTCAGTGCCACAGAGACAAGGTCAGTGAGGTAATGTTTTTTACTGGGCCAACGTCTGTTTAGAGAGACAACTAAATGCAAGGTGCAACAGATTGTTTAGCATAAGTAGTTAGCACATATTTTAAGGGACTCTTCAAGGTAGACTGGCCCGTTAACACCTCTCCAGTCATATGACAAGAAGAGGGAGTTAGTGGGTTTGTTGTAATAAGCCATATCAAATGCACCACTAAACCGATGATATACCTGAGTTACATCGACAACATTTTCATCCTCTGGAGATTAAACTCCCTCATAGATTTCTACCACAACTTCAACAACCACCACTCATCCATTAAACTCTCTCTGGAACACTTCCACACTAGCATCAACTTCCTGGACAATCATCTAGAACAATGGAATCCAGAGAACCATACACAAGAAACCCACATATCACCACATTTACCTTCAGAGATTCAGTAACCACTCCAAACACACCAAGAAATCATCCACAAGCAGGCATTCAGCTACCACAGAATATGCTCTGTAGAGGAAATCTGGGATATACACCTTAACACACTTAAAACTACCTTCAACAAACAAGGACACTCCATCAAAGAAGTAGATCGAATCATGGAACAGGCCACACAGACAACCTGAAAGAACCTGCTTCAATACAGAAATAAAACTCCGTCTGACCATACACTCCTCGTTGTCACCTACCACTCTACACTGGAACCCATATAGAGTATCATCAAACAACTACAACCCAAACTCAATGGCGACCCCATCCTGAAAAAAATATTTCCCGAACAACCCCCCAACCTCATCGTTAGAAGCAAGCTTCCCACAGACCAGGACACACCAACTCAAAGCAGCAGCAGACTTTGATAGAACAACAGATGCAAAACCTGCAGACATATCTCCATTGCTACAATGATCAACACACTCCACAACACACCTGTCAAAATTCATGGATCCTGGACATGCCTATTACAACATGTGGTATACCTCATCCAGTACACTAAATGCCCCAATAACAACTATGTGGGTGAAACCAGACTATCACTATGCTCTCAAATGAACTCTCACATGAAAATGATAAAAGACAAAAAACACTGTCACCTGTGGGTGTACACTTTTCACAAAGCCATCAGTCTATATCTGACCTATCAATCCTCATCCTCAAAGGAAACCTGCACAACACTTTCAAAAGATGAGCCTAGGAGCTTAAATTCAATCTCTGCTAGACACTGAAAATCACTGAACAGAGTCACCGGATTTATGTCTTATTACAACAATCTGTAACGCACTAAGGCCATGTCTATATTTACAAGCTTACAGTGGCACAGCACTGGAAGATTGCTCATGCAGCCGTGTTATGCCGATGGGAGAGAGCTCTCCCATCGACATAATAAAACCAGCTCAATGAGCGGCAGTAGCTATGTCGGTGGGAGAGCATCATAGTGCTATGCACACGAGCGCTTATGCCGGCAAAACTTATGTCGCTCAGCGAGGTGTTTTATTCACACACCAGAGCGACAAAAGTTTTGCCAACATAAGTGCTAGTGTAGAAATGGCCTATCTCCCTCTTTTTGTCCTATGACTGCAGAGGTGTTAACGGATACTCTACCTAGAATAGTTCCTTACAATATGTGCTAATTACATATTCTAAACAATCTGTTACACCTTGCATTTAGCTATGATGCTCAGAGTACCTTTCCCAGCCTGAAGAGGAGCTCTGTGTGGCTCGAACACTTGTTTCTCTCACCAACAGATGTTGGTCCAATAAAAGATATTACCTCATCCACCTGATCTGCCTATAGTAGACTTTTAAAACATATTATGGCTTGTCTATACAGGGACATTTGGGTACATTAAAATTAATTAACTCATGGTGTGAAGTTCATTGTGCATCAATTAATGCGTAGACACACTATTCAGCAGTAGCCTGAGCTCACCGTAGTTTAAACCTCCTTCAAGCTACAGCAAATTAAGGTCACTTTATTTCTGAATGAGAGTGTCCATGCATGAGTTTAATATGCATTTAATTTATGAACATTAACTTCACACCATCAGTTAATTCATCTTAAATTTTCTGAGGCCTGCTCTACACTTAAAAGATAGGTGGACATAGCTATGTTGTTCAGGGCACAGGCGCCAACTCCGTGAGTGCTCCGGGGCTCAAGCACCCACGGAAAAAAAAGGGGGGGTGCTCGGCACCAACCAGCCAGAGTGGTTCTGGTCCTGGGGCTGGCCACCGATCAGCTGTTTAGTGTCCTGGGGGAGGCGGAGAGGAGCAAGCGGTGGGTATGCCGGGGGGGGGGGGGGCGCTCAGGGGAAGAGGTGGAGCGAGAGCGGGGTGCCCCCCAGGGGGGAAAAAAAAAGTCAGCGCCTATGGCTCAGAGGTGACCCACTGAAAGAGACATGCTTGGTGGAAGAGACAAGCTTTCAAATGCCACAGAACTCTTCTTCAAAACACATAAGCACATTTTAAAATAGCCTAATCCATAATTTAAACTAATCTGCCTTTGATAGTTGTATTTAGTACTAGTTAAAGTTGTTAATGATTGCATTTGAATTTACAGTAATGGGTTTTAAACGTGTTTGTGGATGCTTAAAAAAAACCCTCAATGTACCTTTATCAGAAACAGTATGCATTCAGCATTCAAAGGCAGAAGTTTCTCTCTAAACGTTCAGTAAAAGCTTGTCTAGATTTGTCCATGAGAGGAAGTTGCAAGACCTGATTTTGTAAGCAGTATGGTGATCTCATTTTAAAACTTCAATACTTTATGGGTCACGTTCTACTCTCAGTTGTCTATGTAGAATACTACTCAGAGCACTTATGGGACATATTTGATACAGTATGTGTATAAAAATGATTTGATGGAAATAACTAACACATAACTATACATGCACAGATCACTGATTTTATTCAACATTTACACACCTCTCCGATTCCTACACAATTCCTGCATCAGGTAAAATGATAAGCACCATAAAATCACATGGCAACTCATTTATTGCTCAAGAGCACCTGGAACCTAATTTTAATGATATTTCTAAACATACTGAAATATTTTATTAAAAGAATCTGTTACTACAGTTTATTTGAACTCTGAGAAACCCTTAGACTTTTATT
The DNA here is from genome assembly GCF_013100865.1 of Trachemys scripta elegans. Classification (NCBI taxonomy): domain Eukaryota; kingdom Metazoa; phylum Chordata; order Testudines; family Emydidae; genus Trachemys; species Trachemys scripta. The sequence continues at coordinate 119,610,233 of NC_048302.1, forward strand.
TTGCTATTTCATATCAGATATGCAATTTTGTTTTTTTACAAAAGTATTTAAGTTAGTTAAAAAAAATTGAGAATAGCCAAGAGTAGAAATCTGAACTGTATTCGTCATTCAAAATATGTTCACATCCAGATTAGAACTCAAGAGATCCTGGGTTCCAAATAACTTCAGTAATAAAGACATGCTCATATGCCAGAAGCGTGGTGGTAATCAATAACTAATTTTTTTAAAAAAAATGAATTAAAGGCCTGCAAAAACAAAAACATCTTGCAGCATCTTCCTCAGCAGGAATCCTTCCTGCTTATCCACTTGGCATGTCTATGCACGTAGAAGGTGGACACTGTAACGTTCTTCCTTGCAGCTTACTACAGAGTCCTGATTACCTATGATCAAAGGGAGGCACTTACAGTGCAAGAGGCAGCAACATAAGCGATGGCCTCCTAATTATCATATTCCACAAGGAAAGGAGCAATTCCTTCAAGGCATATCCAATAGCCTTAAGTTCCATCTGAGAGATACTCTATGAAATTCCTCTTTGTACTACTGCCCTAGCAAGTGAGGAAGACCATATTCCTGAAGTTCATCATGAGTTTGATTCCAGCTGGTTTCAAGAAAAGCTTATCTTAGAGTAGTCTATTGGGAGATGCCCACTATTTGAGAGAAGGAACTACTCTTTTATATTAGCAGTACCACAGACTTCAATTCACTCACCAAGTTAAACTGGTAAGTTATGATTCTGGGGTATAGGGGGATAGAAAGCAGTTGCCTTTTGACATCCTCAGCAATGATTGATACAGCACAGAACAATGTTATTTAATAAAGACATTGGTTTCAATTTAGTAGCTGCTCAGGGTGTACAACTTGAGATGTCAACTGTACCGGGAAGTCTAAAAAAATCCTCAAGTTCATCTTTCAGGGACAGAAGCTGGATTTCAAAATTGTTGCGACATTTAGAAGTTTACATACCTTTGGCAGACAGCACCTCAGAACATACCATAGTTTTGAATCAAAGGACATAAAACTACATGTCATATATTTGTCATCCCTTAACCTTCTCTTTGGTAAATTAAATAGATTAAGTTCCTCTAATCTATCAGCATATGACATGGACTCTCATCCTCATGGACTCTTCTCTGAATCTTCTCCAATTTTTCAACACACTTCTTGAATTGTGGACACCAAAACTGGATACAATATTCCAGTAACAATCTCACTTGTGCCAAACACAGAGGTAATATAACCTCTTTACTCCTACACGAGAGTCCCCTATTTATACACCAAGAATTGTATTAGAGCTTTTGGACACAGGATCACACTGGGAGCTCATGTTCAGTTGATTATCCATCACTGCTTCCCACCATTCTGTAAGTATGGCCTGTAAGTCTTTGCTCTTAACTGTATTACCGTACATCTGTTCATAATAAAATATATGTATATTGTTTGCGTGCACCCATCTTACAAACAATCCAGACCACCCTGAATCAGTGACCCGTCCTCCTCATTTTCACCATTCCCACAATCATTGTGTCATCTGGAAAATTTTAGCAGTAATGATTTTATGTCTTCTTCCAAGTCATTGATAAAAAAATTCAACAGCATAGGGCCAAAAACTGATCCCTGAGGAGCCCTCACTATCAACACACCCAATAGATTACGATTACAATTACATTTTGATAACCATCAGTCAGACAGTTTTTTTATCCATGTAATGTGTGCCATGATAATTTTATATCATTTTAGTTTCTTAATGAAAATGTCATGCGGTACCAAGCCTTACAGAAGTCTAAGTGTATTACATCAACACTGTTACCTTTATCAATCAAATATGTACTCACATCAAAAAAAGATAAAGTTAGATTGACAAGATCTATTTTCCATAAACCCATGTTGATTGGCATTAATTATACTAATTATATTACCCTCCTTCAGTTCTTTATTGAATCCCATATCAGCTATCCAATTGTTTTGCCCATAATAATGTTTTTAGCAGAGGCTGGGATTTTCAAAGGAGCCTGAAATTCAATGGGAGTTGAGTGCCTAGCTCTCTTAGACACCTTTGAAAAATCTCAGAAAGAAGTCTAGAACGTTTTGTAAACACTTATATCATGCACTAAGCTACAATAAAACGTGATGGGGTTCCAAGATGACAACAGTACAGTAGCCTTAACGGGATACATCGTTACTTTCCTCCTTCATCTGGCCCTCTAAACTGAATCAATATTTGGGTTCCAGATTGCAACAATATGGGGAAAATATCAGACACATGCACCTGCCTCCACCTCTCATCTTCTCATTTGTCTTTTGGCTTTGCCCCTTGAGTTCATCCATTTCAGCCTGGTGTTAACGCAACTCAATGAGAGTAGACTCCTCTGTCCATGTCCCATAACTGAGACTAAGTGGAGGGTGTAAATTCCAGAAACTATTTACCGTTCAGAACCTCTTTCTAGAAGCTATGTAGTTCCATTCTTTTTGAGGACTTCTGTGTGAAGTTACCAATACAATAGCAATTTTAATAAAAACAAGATTAGTAAAAGAAATTGAAATTATAAAAAATAAATTGTTTGTTAAAACAGACCCAGGTTTACACATCTCCCAAGCTAAACTACATAAGGTATTCATCATGTATGTCCAGATAGGTAGCCTCTCTGGCTGTCCCCGCACCATCAAATCTTTGCTGTGTCCAGAGCTCTCCCTCACTGATGTCCTCGGGACTTGCTTATTAAGCCCATACATTGGGATCAGTGTGTAAGTAAACATGTTTCCTCTGATCCAAGACAGCTATCTCCACTTTCCAAACTACTTTTCTCAAGATACCTATACACACACAATACCGTCTGGGGACTAGCTTCATTCTCTAGGAGATGGACCACTGAGGATACAAAGACTCTTGCAATTAATAGCCACCTTTCAAACATTTAACTACCTAGCTCACAGAATGCATTTCACCCATGAGGTGGTCTGGTTGTATTTAGTTTTGATCAACCTCTTGATAAACTATCCCAAGCACTTTTTCTTTTTGCCAAGATACATGAATTATGGCCAGCTGCCCAGATCTTCCGTCACATCATCAGAAGGCTTTCATTATGTATCTATTTTTTTATCATTTTAAATTTATTAAATTTGAGTGTTTGCAAAAGTTTACAATTTTTAGTACTCCCATGACCCCTCTGGGGATTTTACCCCATAATTTGGGAAACCCTATTCGAAAATATATTTGACAATCAAAATTTAAAATATATCTTTTATTATATTTATAATAATTTATATTTATATATTTGTTAAATATATTTTAGAATGTTACTCTTGCATTTTCATTGTAATTAGTCTCAAATATGGTTTTTGACCTAAATACCAGTAATTAATATTATTTCTACCTTCTTTTTAAAAAATGGTTGTTACTTATTTTCTGATGTAAGATTTTGTGAACAAGATCCTCACCACCAAGCCAATTAAATAAGGCATGTTAGATAGCTTATTGCTTTCAGTTTTCTCTTATGAAAGGGGGCATTTATAATAGCTAATGGGAAAGACATTGTAAAAGTAACAATTCACAGGCAAAAAGAATCAATTTAAACTACTGCACATTGTTACTCAATGGAGATTTAACTGAATATTTTTTCTACAGAATGTCCTTTAAAATTGTTTTCTTGTCACATACTTTATCTAAGCTACATAAAAACAAAATATGCATAGCAAATCTGGCAAAGAAGAATAAATCTTTTATTGCCACATTCAGAATTCCTCTACGAGCTAGGTGTTCCTATTAAAACAACTTTTTTGCATGAACAAAAACAAATAACATTTAAATCAAATGGCTAAAAACAAAATCCATTCTTAAAATGATTGTGATTAAAAACCAAAATACCAATAAAATATTGTACAATGTATGATAAAGAAAAGATATCTGTAATACATACTGCACATACATTAATAAGTAGATATATATTACGAACAGCTGAATTTGTAAATATTAGCCACAATTAAGTTTTTCAGTTAAATTTCAGAGTAAATCTGAATGTTAGGTTATATGGTCAGGCTCTCTATACACAATTTCCTTAACATAGGTAGCTATGACAGAAAAATAAAATATATGCCAATCATAGTTTGCTTTAAAGAAAATCACATATTATTCCAAAAGTTTCTGATCTAACATTGTTTTAATGTAGAAGAGACGAAAACTAAGCCAAAAAACGCAATAACTCTGAAGCTGATTATAATACTCTCCTCTAATTTTCACTGCAACACTGCCTTGTGTTGGCTAAATATAATTCATATCACTTACCCGCTCTTCAAAAGAAACAGCAGTTATTTTTGCTAACAATACTCTTCCTAAATTCATCTTCCCTTAAGATAGAAATTAAAATTCCTTGACCCATCAGCTTCTCAAAGATTAAAATATACGATTCAGCCCTATTCCGTGCCTGTACATGCCTGTAAAGTTTAAAGGCATTTCATATGAAGTTCTATTTTACTCCCTTTATGTTACCCATAGCAACAGACCACTGCAGGAAGCTGTGGTTCGTCAGGGATTCAGATTAGATCTCAATTATCTCTCACAAAAATGCAAGATCAGTTCATGTAAATCATGCTGTGATTTCATTTAACGTGTATCCTATAACAAATCAGGAAAATAAAATGAAGTGTGGTTGTGTGATAATCATTTATACAATAAACCAGCTTCTAATAACTTGGCTTTTAATAAAGCATTACTGTTAACCATCTTTATTACAGTTGTAGAAACATTTCCATAATAAAATCACTATTTTTCATAGGTTTACACCAACAGACCAGTAGAAAGTAAACCACCTAAGAATGGCTTATTACATTAAACTTTTAAGTGGTTAGCACTACAACTCACATGTAAAGATCTACATGATAAGGAAACTTTGCATACTGGGTTCAACTCGTGAGCAAACAATTTCAGAGCAAAATTCTGCTCTCAGATCATCATAGGAGAGCTCGACTGATATTCTGCACTCCCTACTTACTGTACACACTACCCATGCTTCACTGATGTCAAAGGCAGATATATGCATGTACTGTAAGAAGAGCAGAAGAAGAAATCCATCATGTGAATCTAAGAGCAGAGAAAACCTAGTAATTTGTCTTTTATCAGTGTTTTTATTTAAGCGATGAAATGTGTCCACAGTAGCAAATTTCATGAAGTCTGCTGCCATTTACAAAAAAAATCAAAAACTTAATTGCTTTTATTTCTGCAACATTCATAATACAAATATATTATTTTAAGTGCCTATAGAATTGCCTACTGCATCATTTCTAATGCATTCCCTCTGTGGACCTTAAAGCACTTCACAAACATGAATTCAGCCTTGCAAACCTGACAGGGATATTGTAAGTATAAACCTCCTTTTACAGAGGGAGAAACTGAGGCACAGAGAAGTTTAGTGCCTTTATCCAAGACCACTTAGCAAGTTAGCATCAGAGGCAGAAGATGACCTAGGGTCTACTGCTCCTCCCTCCATGTTCTAACCGCTAGGCACTCTTTGTTTAATACAGCAGTTAGCTAACATTTATGTCCCTTACTGATTTCATTTAGAGTGAGATTAGAGAACAAAGTTTACTCCAAACACAAGATGAAAGTAGAGGTAACAAGTCTTATTATGCAAGCATTCCAGAAATACAGATATAAGGTATGTAACTGAACAATATACATTCTGTGAATTGGGACTGGTTTGAATTCAATTTTCATCCTTTAAATTTTATCAGTGCAAGTATCTAGTGCCTTTGAAGTAAATTTGAAGAAAGAAACTTTGTTACACATATTACATCCTCCATTATTTAGGGGCTAAGCATGCCAATCAACTAAATGGTCTTGTCAGAACTATATTAATTTTACCACATGTGACAATTAAGCATTAAAAACTAAAGTATCACCAGGAAAGGTTTTTTGTTTAAACATTACATATTGCTTTTTCTGAACCACATTAAACTAGTAAAGCTATTCTCAAAGAATCAACAACAGTTTATAAAATCACCAATATTTTTTAGATTTAGCAATAAGTGTCAAATTCTAGTTTTCTGTGCAAAGCCTGAACAAACAGTTTTTTGCAAGGGGATCTCTATGGGGGCAGAAACCCTTGATGTCCGCAGGATCTGTAATGCTGCCTGTGCAGCAACTGAGGTCAGTTCTATAGTTGCAAGTGAACTGGCCATGCCAATGCCCATCCTACAACACCGCTTCAGAAAGAACCATCTCAGACTACTGCTCCATGGCACGTAAGGATTTCAGCACAATATCTTGTGTGGCCTGCACCACCCAGTGCATAGTAAAACAAAAGAGGTTCCCTTACATTTGACATAACATGATTCACTCCAAATAATTTTGGTTCTCTTCTGCAGTATCTATTTTATTTTACCATCCCACCACTACCATCACCTCCCGCAACCCTCCCACATATTTTTTGTGCAGACTTTGTCCCAGAATACAAAACATTCACTTTGCTGGATACAAAATGGTGACCGATCTAGGTCTGGAAAACCTGATCTTGGGGTTAGCTCTCTCTCCTCTCCTCGGGAGTGTAGAGGCCCACACTGGGAAAAGGAAATTTTTCTATCCTTTAAACTTCAAGTCTTTCTGCTGTAAAAATTTCATAATTATCTCTGTGATCTGTTACATTCACAATTTATGTTCCTGGTTCAATACTCTGGTTGTTCTTCCTGACTTCTGTGAGAGTGCTCACCATATGTAGAATTATTCTTAATGTTTAGTTCATGTAGCTTATTAAAAAAAAACTTTTCCATGAAAGTAACTGAGTCTGGGTCTTTCCTTCAGGACTATAAACTTGAAACACTTAGATCGCCTATGATTCGGTATGATTGCAACCTGCTTTTCCTATGCCAAATAGTTTTTAAAAGCAGTACCTTGGAATTTATTTTTATACCCGTTTATCATTTCATGAGTTTTCAGTTTTCCCCCTTTTCTCATTGTTTGTGACTACACAATTTTCAAGATTACTAACTTTTCCAAGGCCCACATACATGACTAAACATACAAATATTTCTATTCAGTGCATTATAAATCTGTCACACAACACCTTTCCATTGGTTCCAAGAACACCACGTTGGGAGTGAGGATTTGTTGGAGAACATACGAAGTATTCTAGGGCCAAGTTTGTTCTGGGAATTGTATCCCTAAGAATCAGCACCTTTCCCTCCACTTATCCAAATGGAGTGCTTCCCAGAGAAAGTGAGATGACTTTTTCCATCAGGTACTGTACTGAGATGGTGAAGTGAGTTTGAACAGAGCATGAGGTGTGTCAGAGAACAAGATCTAAAGACCATGATGGCACTGGATGAGATCCAGCGCTTGTTCTGTAGTGATTTTTGATAGACTTATTATATTGCTCTTAATTTTGCACCCTACACTGCTTAATATTCCGATTTATGCTAAGCTCAGCCAACACTGAGACACTGTTCAACAAACTAGGTCATGGAGTTCAGTTTAGACTTCATTATCTCATTACACCAGGTCTTTAGAAGAGCCCTGATGTCTATACTGGGCAAGCTGACACCATGACACTAGAACAGCTGGACTGCAGAAGGCATGACTTCAAATCACAAAATAGCGAGTAGCTTGTGCAAGAACACAGCAACCGTACTTACATGGATGCTGGGGACAAGGTGCATGATATTGCTACCTGAGATGAGGATAGGGCATCATAACCAAGTCAGAGACGTCTGGAGAATGTTCCTGTGAAAGCCCTTCAGAGGAAGCACAAATTAAGAGGATTCTTGTCCACGATGTCCACTGAATGGTGAGCCAGAGTACCCCAGAAAGTATCCTGCTCTGGAAAGACCAATTGAACTAGTGCAGCTGTAACACACGTGGTTCCGATCCACATAAGCACCAGAATGATTTGAAATAAACACATACAGCTGAAGGCATTTGCAAGACTTGCTTGTAGCTAGAGTACTCACAATAAAACACTAACATTAGAAACACTGTGTGTGGGCAGTGTTTTATAAGGATTCCAGGCACTTGTACTTGGTGCAGGAAACCTAATAATTCTATAGTGTAGACAGAGTCACTGATTTTTATTTCACTGAAATGAACTTGCATTCCATGTGCACATTTTTTTCCATCTAGCAGTTCCATTAGCTCACAAAGAAAGCCTGTTAATGATGGTGGCTGCGAAAAAGCCCTTCTAAAAATTAATTTCCCTCTAATTTTTTCCAGAGTATCTCAACAGCTGCTGTATTCAAAATCTTAGATTGTTTTGAAACTATGTTTGTATTTATAAACCACCAGATCAAAATCAGATAGCCCAAATTTGGAAGGGGCTAGTCTCTATACTACTTCAGCATATTAATTTACAGAAGCTATTAATGAAAAAATGTTAAAATCATGACATAGGAGCTCTAAAATGACCAATTCAGATGTATCAATGGAGGCTTCGTAAGTCCACATTCATCTGCTTTGAAACTAAAAAGGGCAGAGGGGCATAAAACCCAGAATTAGTCTCTTTTTCTCTCCCCATCCTGGAAGAAGATATTTTTTCTTTTGTCTACATGGTTGCAGGAAAAGAAGCCTGAGAGAAAGGCAGAAATGACAGGGAGTCAAGATTAGTTTTGGCTGAACAAAAAATGAACGTCAGTGAGCAAAAAGAAAGAAGAAAGCAAAAAAGCTGCTAAGCAACTAGGAAAAGGGAAAGCTCTCATAGTAAATTTGGAGCAGGCAGAAAACACTGTTTGGCTAAAAGATCTTAATGCTCATTCACCTTATATCACTCTTTTCTCAGTCTTCACTACAAGACAAAGAAACTAACCATTCGAATGAAAAAAGGAGCAAGAGAATTTTGTTGGGAACATCCCATTTAATTCAAATGTCCTTAGTTATTGAAATAAAAAAAATAAGGTAGGTGGAAGAAACATATACAATAATATAAAAATAAAATTACTTTTTAAAAATGATTTTCAAAAGTTTTCCATTAGCTAGTACTTTTTGGCAAGTTTTTGCCTGCTCCTAAGCAGTAAAAAGAGAACATACATTCCACTAGTAGAAAAGGGAAAAAAAGACTCCCATCCAATGCATTTTAGTTTAACTACATCAGCAGAAGGCAAAATTCCTATTTATTCCTAGAATATATGCTAGCATATATACTCCTTTTGAACTGACACTTTACATAAACAATTCAAAGACTAGACAACTGCAAAACTTGTTAAATACTAAGTTTTCCAATGTAGCAAAATGAAGAAGCCTAATTCAAATTGTTGTTGAGTGCCCTCTTCTGTCAACAAAAATTGCAAGTTTTTGCAAGACTTTTGTGCACGTTTTCAAAGTTTAGATCTAAACAGACTTTTGTTAAACAGAGAGCTAGTTTGAAAACAAATATTTTGTCCTCAAACCCATATTTTAAATGCTTAGAACAAGTCTTTTGACCCATTTAATTATAAATTGACTATTGAAATTAGCCTTTTTCATAATTCAAAAACATATCATTGCTCGGTAAATACAGTTTTTTTGCAAAGTGCTGATCAATGTATAAAGTTTAAGCTATCTGAATTTCCTTGACAGATAAAATTGTTTAAAAAAACAACCCAGGAGTGAATGTTAATTGCATGTCCAGAATGAAAAAAGATTTCATACAGCCGAATAGTAAAATTAAATTCAATTACACATAAGGAGGATATGATTAAGTGACAGATCACCCACACATATTAAGCCTCTTTGAGCTTCCTCCTACCCCCAAACTGAGTTTCAGAGATTCAGATTATTGCAGTCCCTGCATTAAATGACTGCTCATTAGTAATGTAACTAGTGTACTCACTTCTCTTTTTAAGTCTAGCACTTCTAAAATACACATTTCCCTTTTCATTTTAAAAAACAGAGACTTTTCTTTAATCCTAAAATGAATCAGCAAAAAGAAACTACAGTTTGAGACTTTAAAAAGCCAAAGCCCAGTAATATATATTGCCATTATCTTCAAAATTTGTGTGTTCTGACTAGCAAGAGATTAAGAGAAGAGAAAACAAAATTAAGCTCCAAAAAGTCTCCGAAGTTATATATTCTATAAACACTGTATACAGTAATAAGTTTTTATCTGGTAATTAATAATAAGCCATCAGTAATCTGAATTGCTGGCTAAATATCCAAACCACAGAAAATCATCTAAACACCTTGGAAACAACTGTGACCATTAACAGATACCTTTCTAAGTTTAAAAAGGCACCCTTATATCATGGATACAAGAGCATTACAGTGTGAAGAAAAATTAAGTAACTGCCAATATGACAAAAGGGAATAAAAACAAAACCCACTAGAGAAACATCTTTACAACTAGCGTACAGTTCCCACACATGTAAAACTTAATGTTACTCAACCTATATTGAAAATACATCTATATAAAGTGTATTTATTAAATTCTCATTAGAACTCATACAGAAAGTCAACTCATAAGTACCTTACAAACTTTGTCTTGTTAAAAGTCTAACTTCTTAGAAATACTTTGTATTGCATTAACAAAATTCCTTAGCTTTGAAAACTATCCTTTAAAGCATATTCCTGCTTTCTGATCATTTTAGATAAACAAAACTTTATACTTACAGACACTTGACTAACAGTAAAAGCTTTCTCCATGTATAAATTGTGCCTGAATAATGTTTCTCTCATTGTTAGGAAACAGGCTCCTTAACTTTACTGTTAAGCTCTTTCTGAAGTTGAACACATATTTACTTCTTGAGAGGCCAGTAAAATAAATGAAGCTCTTCAACCTATTGTCCTTAATACCACCTCTCTCATTCTCCTCCTCCCCAGTGCATTCCCCGCCCTGACTCAGGACTGGTTCTGTATATATGCCTGTCTAAAGAAGAAACTGCCTGTGCTCAAGCTTTTAAAACATTGTTTAGGCAAGTTATACATAATAATAAAGTTTCTGTCAAGATAAGATGCCACTGGAGAAGCTGCTACTGCAAAATGCATTTAATGAAGGCCTAAGAGATTCAGTTTTAACGTGTATGTCCAAACTTGTTTAGGTATTTAGTCAAATATTTTCCCTTCCAAATTAAACATTTTGTTTTTAATAAATTCCTCTTAAATGAACATGATATGAATTAAACAGGTCACCACCTTGTATTTTAAATATTATGTTTCAGATACAAATTAACATTAAATTAAAAAAGGACACTTAAAATTGGTATAACTAAGCTTAGAGCAACTTTCTTTCTGTTTGTGGGCATGCAGCTGCATGTTTCTTCATGATCGCAATCATGTGTGCATATTATGCCATTTACTTCATCTTGCCTTTCTGCTCTCTGTCCTTCTGAGTAAGGAAGGTATTGAAATTTACAAGAATCCTGTTTCAGGTGAAATAGTATTCTTGTAAATTTCAATAAGAAACTAGGATTTGATCTCTTTTTCAGCCTTTGGTTTGGAGACAGACAGTAGGGAATGGGGGGGTGGTTTTTTCTGTATCAAGAGAACAGATGAAATGTATTTGGTGATCTCAGATTAACTTCTAACTGACAGGTGTCCATATGGTAGAAACACCTCAGGTGGCACCTTTCGGGTAATCGCACTTGACAAACTAACTAGCAAATGGATTGTAGAGACCGAATAGCACCAGCTTTTAGCAGAATCCCCATCCAGTGAAATGTGAAGCAGAGTATCAGAACAGTGTGAGGGAAGTGTGCACTGCTGTTGCCCAGGCTGTACATATTCTGTGAATAAACAGAAGAATTCCATCTCTAGAGATGGCAATCCAACACATTTAATAAGCTCTTAATTCACTAAAAACATGCTGCAAGCCTCTAGCAGTCTGCCTCAGCAACATCATGTGGGGCAGAAGCTCAATCACCCACCTACAGGGTGGCCAATCAAAAGCCAGGAGAAAAAGACACATCAGCCAGAAGCAGAAACAGTAGAGTGGGAAGGGAAGGGTAAGGGGAACACTAGACTAGCAAGTGACTTCTTTCCCCATCCCTGGACCTGAACTGCATTGATGATTCAGTGACCAAAAAACACTTCATTGACACAGGGTTAAGGTTGTCTGGTGATATCCTGTCCCCTTCCAAAATGCTGATTTCAGAAAAACTCAAACTTTTGAAAACCAGGAAATACAGAATTAAGATACATACATATGCAATGCAACCTTAACTCTGACCCACTGGAGCTGGCAGTAGCCACTGGGAATTATCTGACTGCACCCCAGGTACATTCACTGTGTTAGGTTGAGCAGTATTGAATGGTAGAGTAGTTGGATTATCTAGATCAGGTTAGCAGAGATGTGCAAAGGATAAGAGGCAATTGGGGGGGGAGGGTCATGCCCTTCTAATGTGGGTGGGAGTACATTCCTTTCCCGGACACTTGAGAGACCCAGTATGCCTCATTTCAGCACTGCTTTGAATTGGTTGTGTTAGTAGCAGGGCACAGGTGTCTTCATGCTATGGGGATTGTCAGCCGTTAGCTGGGAAATAAGTTAGCTGGACGGTAGGTTTTATGATGGGAAAGGGAAAGTATAGTTTTAGATGGCATTGTGTGCATAAAGGTGAAAGGATTGGAAGATTTAGCAGATGTGTTCTTTTACTGAGGTAAGCTAAATGCACAACAGATGTAAGTAGCTCTTATTCAGTACAATGCAAAGTATGTGCGTTATGGGCATATTGGAGCATCGCTCAAAGAGGGCTGAGTTAAGGGTGTGTACCTTAACTCTATATTTCCTGGTTTTCAGAAGTTTGAGTTTTGCTGAATTCAACATTCTGGAAGGGACAGGATATCACCAGACAACCTTAACTCTGCGCTAATGAAATTTTTCATCAATTAATGTCCTAGATGGGTGCCATTGGTGTTTTTAAACTGACAGAGAAATGTTGTTGGTGAGCATTAATGGTCATTTAGGCAGTTTCAGTTATCAAGTAGGTTTGCAGTGATGCCCAACTCCTCAATAGGTAGTGACTCTTGACAGTAGTAGCACCATGAGGGCCAGGAGCTTGCTTTTACCCAACTCCACTGCAGAACAAATCTCAATTAATTTATTTGAGGGGGGGGGAGCGTAAATTGGTTTGAATGCAGAGAAGGGAAAATATAGAGAGGACTCTGTGGAAAAGGTTAATAGTCACAATATAATAGCAATAAATAAAGGCAAAGGAACTGGAGGGTAACAGATAAAGGTCAATTAAAAATTGAGTGAGGTTAGAAGGAAATCATGAGTAAAGAGATGACAATTAAAGGAAAAAACATAAGACAAGTAGTAGTTCAAAACAAAAAAAAGAGCAATAAGTAAATTAAAATCAGACAAGAGTTAAGATTTACATAGGAAAAAATGAGAAATCATGAAATAAAAATAATTAACAAGGCAAACAGGCAAGGATTAATATAAAAATGGAAGAGCAAAAGTAAAGTACAAAAAAAAATCTTGCTTCTTTCTTCCACTACTTTTATATCTTTAATGTTGTTTATTTTGGGCCCAATCTTGCAAATGCTCACTACAGGGCATTGAACTTACTACTGCAAGTAGCCATTGAGACTACTTGTGGAAATATGCATTTTCAAGCCTGGGCCTTTTTGAATGTAACAGTCTTACGTGTATGAAGCAGCTTGCACACTTTTTGATATTATATAAATAATAAATGTTTGCATCAATTGCAGAATGGTATTTTTAAGGTAGGTAAAATTTGATGCCCATCAACTCTGTCTGTGTCTCTTTAATCTATGATTAAAAATTACAAAATACTTGATGTATCAAAACAAACTTATTTAGTGAATATTAGAGAATACTGGTTAGCGATAACAGCTCTAACTCAGGAAATCACTTAAGCATGTGCTTAAGTCATTCCTATACAGTAAAGCACTTAAGCATGTACTAAAATCCAATGGACTTAAATAGGCTTTAAACCCATGCTTGGTGTTTTCATGAATAGAGATGCTTTCCAGAACTGGGCTTACAGGAAAAACCAGGAGTTACGGTTCTGTCAGAGTTTCTGACATAAACCTAGTTCCTCAAGATTTATCAGTTGTTATTAAATGAAATTTTGTCAGGAGACAGTCTTTTTAAATTTTGGTTTTATAAATTATTTGTGATCAGTTCAGTCATTTTTATTTAGAAATTGGAAAAATACACTTATTATTTAGCATGTTGGATTTTTGAAACAATTTGTAGGCTATAAGCTGCTTAAAGTTCTAAAATGTAATTTTGCAAGGAATTACTTCCTCAAAGGGACTATTTGCTTCTAAACACATGCACCCTGGAGAGGAAAACATGGCCGTGCAGATGGTGTTGATGGGAGGGCTTTGGCCTCCTCGACCCTGGGACACTGTTCTGGGAAGGAGGTGACATGTTAGGAGTCCACTATAGACCACCAAATCATAACAGTCTTCAAATACATTATCAAGAGGACGGTGATAAATTGTTCTCTGTATCCAATGAAGGTAGGACAAGAAGTAATAGGCTCCATCTGCAGTAATGGAGACTTAAGTTAGACAGTAGAAAAAAAAACTTTCTAACTGCAAGGATAGTTAAGCACTGGAATAAGCTTCCAAGGGAGGCTGTGGAATTCCCATAATTGGAGGCTTTTAAAAACAAGTTAGACAAAAATATCCGTCAGAGGTAGTCTAGGTATACTTGATCCTTCCTCAGTGCAGGGGGCTGCAGTAGATGACCTCTCGAATTCCCTTCCAGCCCTACATTTCTATGAAAAGTATCATTTTATGTACTTTTTTATCCTCACAAAATCTGTTATACTGTCACTCCAGGGAGCCTTTACATGTTTCATTATACGATGACTTCCCAAAGAGGGATACTAGAAGGAACACATTTAGGCTTGGTTCAAGAATGTGGATTGGAGACAATGCACTGAGAGGCCTACAAAACAGCCTTATTGAGAGATCGGTCCTAAACTAAAGAGTGAAGCAATTTTTTGTGACAATTTGTCATGGGGGCAGGAAGGGAGGAGAGAAAAAACAAAGCAAATAATATAGACATGAAAAAAGAAGAACAGGAGTACTTGTGGCACGTTAGAGACTAACAAATTTATTAGAGCATAAGCTTTCATGGACTACAGCCCACTTCTTCGGATGCTGTAGTCCACGAAAGCTTATGCTCTAATACATTTGTTAGTCTCTAAGGTGCCACAAGTACTCCTGTTCTTCTTTTTGCGGATACAGACTAACACGGCTGCTACTCTGAAACCTGTCAATATAGACATGGACTCTTGACCTACAAGATTAGTCCTTAACCAATTTTTCTTCAGCTGATTGTGTTGCACCAATTGAAGAGTAACACCGACAGACCCCGGTTGTCAGTGGGCGGGATTGAATTTGGGAGCTCTGGAGCTTAGTGCATGAGCCCTACTGCATGAGCTAACAGCAGTTTTATAAGGATGGCTTTTTATAATCATGGCTTTTAGCTCATGTAGTAGAGGCTCATGCACTAAACTCCAGAGCTCCCAGGTTTGATCCTGCCCACCGATAACCGATACCACTTTATGTCGGTGGTAAAGAAGCACCACCCACTGAGTTCACATTAGCCACTCTCAGTCAGTTTAAAATTTTGCTCTGCATCTATACTGTGTCTGCCTTACAGCATCTGAGATTCAGGCTGCAGTCTGTCACAGATGTCATTTTTTATGTCAGAGATGACAGTTGCCTTAATTCACTAGCTAGAGTCTCCTCTTCATCCTATGCCAAGCTCCCTTCAGCCACTGCACATGCTTCTCTCCAGTAAACTACTGGTCATGTCTCACTCCCTCTACACTATTCTAAGCTAGTAATCCATCTCTAGACTGCCAGCTGCAAGTTGCCATTTGACGAGTCACTAATTTTATCTATATGCTTAATAATCTAAATCCCGATCCTGACAACCCACGTGAGTACTCCCACTGACTATTTTTCACTCCTTATAAAACTGCTAGGCCAACCAAGTGATGTCAGAGTGAGATGGATTCTATTCTTGCTTCAACAAAATTAAGTATATTTCAAAATCTTTACTGTCAAATATGCATTGCCGAAGAAGAACACAGCACAACTCTCAAATTCTATGCTGAGTCTTTAAACCTGAAAAATATTTTTATTTGTAAATTGGGTAGAGTCGTTCCAGAAGTCATTGAAAAAATAATAAACAGAACCTTGTGCCACTTTTTTCACTGTCACTTTTCAAGGGGAAGAAAATAAACTATTTACATCAGTCATTTTAAATGTGTACAGGCATGGTATAATTTTTTATTGACAATATCTTAGGTTAATTTACATAATGTACTGAGGGCTTCATCATTCATGAGGAGTACTAAGAGCTTATACTTATGCCTATCAAACTGTATATTCTTTGTACTAAAGTCCAGTTTAGTAACCCAATCCATAACACTGCTCTACAGCCAAAATGCTTCTGAAATAAATGTAGTCAAACTTTACTAATTCTGGGTCACTGAGAACGAAAATGATGCTTAAAATTGTTGATTGGCTCTAGTTTTCAAGATATGCTATTGGGTCAGTATATACGACCTTTGACTTGGGAATGGCGGAGGATAAGTGAGTTATAAAGGGAAGGGATCTCAATTTAAACCAGAAATGACTAAAATACATCTTTGACTGGATCTATGAATAAATCTATGACTGAGTTTGGACAGTACTTGCTTTTTAGGCAAAAAAATGAATGATGCAATCTGAAGCTGGTATTGCGTCATACATGATATGAATTGCATCATGTTATTCCTAGAAGTCATGGATGGTGCAATCATAACTAAGCTTACATCACTCTGCTGAACAAATTGCCCTATATCAGCTCTAGAAATCATACAGTGTCGTGCTCTCTTATTTGTCAGTGTTTGATTTTGCAAAGGGGCACATTTCTGTTTAGCCAAAGTGAGCAGAGATGCCTTGTACTTGTGTGAACAGTGCAGATAACTTCTGCTATGTTCGTGGTGAAGTGACTTTTGCATCACAAAAGCGCAGTATAACCACTATGGTTAAGAAAGCCTATCACCTTTATTTTGGCTGCAAAATTGGAGATCAGGACAAGAGGTGGGCCCCACAAATATGCTGCAACACTTGTGCAACAAATCTTCGCCAGTGGTTGAACAGGAAAAGGAAATCTATGCCTTTTGCAGTGATTTGGAGAGAGCCAACAGATCATACCAGCAATTGTTACTTCTGCATGGTGCCTCCAGTTGGGAAAGGTGTGTCAAAGAAGAAAAAGTGGACTGTGCATTATCCAAACATTCCATCAGCTATACGCCCAGTACCCCACGGAGAAGGACTGCCGGTCCCTGATGCACCAGAATCATTCTCACTTGAGTCAGACGAAGAAGAGGAAGAGGATGAAACTTCTGGTCCTGAACCATCAATGTCACAGGACCCACATTTTCTCCCATCCTCCTCCTCTGAACCACACCTCATAACACAAGGTGAACTGAATGACCTTGTCAGGGATTTGGAACTACCCAAGAGTAAGGCAGAGCTGTTGGGCTCCAGACTACAGCAGTGGAATCTCCTGGCAGGTGATGTTAGGGTTTCCATGTTCCGTGACCATCAAAAGGATCTTGTCCCATTCTTCTTCACGGAAGGTGATCTTGTAGCCTGTAACAACATCGATGGTGTGATGGCAGCCCTCAACATCGTTCACGATCCAGATTAGTGGAGACTGTTCATTGATTCATCGAAGACTAGTCTTAAAGCTCTTTTACTGCATAATGGCAATGTTTTGCCATCAATTCCAGTTGGTCATGCAGTCCATATGAAGGAAACCTATGACAACATGAAACAACTTTTGAGGTGCATAAAATATGACCAACATCAGTGGCAGCTTTGTGGCGATTTGAAGGTCGTTGCTCTCTTGCTTGGTCTGCAGACTGGATACACAAAGTACTGCCGTTTTCTCTGCAAATGGGATAGTCGTGCAAGAGAGTCCCACTACATCAAGAAAGATTGGCCACTCCGACAGTCATTGGAGCCTGGGAGGAAAAGTGTTCAGCATCCACCACTTGTTGAATCAAGGAAGATTTTGTTACCACCCTTACACATCAAGCTGGGTCTGATGAAGAACTTTGTCAAGGCCATTGACAAAACACAAGCAGCTTTCAAGTACTTCCATGGAAAATTTCCAAGCTTAAGTGAAGCTAAGATAAAGGAAGGTGTCTTTGTTGGTCCTCAGATTCGTGAACTTCTTCGAGATGATGCATTTGACCATGCACTGCGTGGCAAGGAAAAGACAGCATGGAAAGCTTTCCAGTTAGTGGCAATAAATTTTCTCGGAAACAACAAGGCAGACAACTACAGGTTGTTGGTGGAAAACCTCCTCAAGGCATACAAAAGCCTTGGTTGCAACATGGCACTAAAGATACATTTTTTGCACTCTCATCTAGATTTTTTTCCACCGAACTGCGGAGCAGTGAGCGACGAGCACGGCGAGCGATTTCACCAGGACATTGCAACAATGGAGAAACGTTATCAGGGCAAATGGAGCCCATCAATGCTTGCAGACTATTGCTGGACAATGACAAGAGATGCTCCATTTAATGAATACAAGAGACAAGCCAAGAAGCGCCGCGTAGACACTGAATAGGACTAAACTATGTACATAATAGTTTTTTGCCTTTTGTTTCATAATAAATTTTATTTATATAACCCTTTTGCTGATTTTTAAAGTGTTACATAAACAGGACAGGTGAAATATTATCATGTAAAGCAACCATAAACACATGAAAAGACCTAGGTTTACAATTTATGATTAAAACTCTACTATCTACACAATATACATAGACATAAAATGTAAAAACTTAAATATCTTAGAAACAGTAGCCAATCAGTTGTTTTAATTGTCATATTTGAATTCAGCAAATCAAAATACAAAATAAATAGCACATTTTATCTCTGAAGCAGACGACTTCTCAAAAATTGTAGACCAGTGTAATTAAAAGCGGAAATGTATTGTAAGTTACACAACCATAAAGTATTTTTATACAGTATTTTTCATAAAAAGCGCCAAAACATTTATCAGATTAACTCTATAAAGTCTTAGGGTGAAAACCTAGCTTCAAGTCAATGGGAGTTTTGCTACTGACTTTCATAAGGGCAGGATTTCACTCTGCATGTACAAGTCTAATACAAGTAGAAAGGGGAACGTGATGCAGGAAAGCAGATTACAGTAAAATGGGTGTGGTATACATAGATGACTAATGTACTATTCCAAAAGGAATCTATTATATGCTGAAGAAATTCTTACTAGTACTTTTTCATGTGCCTAAATTTTTCTTTAGATTATACTGCTCGCTCTGTGTTAGTGTTTTGTCTTTTGTCTTAACAAGCTAGATATGGCAACTAGTTTGAAGGAAGCATATTTAGAAGAAACTAAGTAGAGGAAACTTTTTATAGGGCTGTCAAGCAATTAAAAATTAATTTGTGATTAATCGTACTGTTAAACAATAATAGAATACTATTTAAATATTTTGGATGTTTTCTACATTTCCAAATATTTTGACTTGAATTACAACACAGAATACAAAGTGTACAGTGCTCACTTTATATTTACTTTTTATTACAAATATTTGCACTGTAAAAAACAAAATAGTATTTTTCAGTTCGCCTCAAACAAGTACTTTAATGCAATTTCTTGCCATGAAAGTTTAACTTACAACTGTAGAATTATGTACAATAAAAAACTGCATTCAAAAATAAAACAATGTAAAAAAAATTTAGAGCCTACAAGTCCACTCTGTCCTACTTCTTGTTCAGCCAATCGCTAACACAAACAAGTTTGTTTACATTTGCAGGAGATAATGCTGCCCGCTTCTTGTTTACAATGTCACCTGAAAAAGTAAGAATAGGCATTTGCATGGCATTGTTGTAGCCGGCATCGTAAGATATTTACATACCAGATGCGCATGCTTCAACCACAATTCCAGAGGACATGCATCTATACTGATGATGAATTCTGCTCGATAATAATCCAAAGCAGTGCGGACTGACATTTTCACTTTCATCATCAGAGTCAGATGCCACCAGCAGAAGGCTGATTTTTATTTTATTTTTTGGTGGTTCGGGTTCTGTAGTTTCCACATCGGAGTGTTGCTCTTTTAAGACTTCTGAAAACATGCTCCACACCTCATCTCTCAGATTTTGGAAGGCACTTCAGATTCTTAAACCTTGGGTCAAGTGCTGTAGCTATCTTTAGAAATCTCACATTGGTACCTTCTTTGCGTTTTGTCAAATTTGCAGTGAAAGTATTCTTAAAACAAACAACATGTGCTGGGTCATCATCAGAGACTGCTATAACATGAAATAAATGGCAGAATGTGGGTAAAACAGAGCAGGGGACATACCATTGTCCCCCAAGGAGTTCAGTTAAAAATGTAATTAACATTTTTTTTAACGAGCATCATCAGTATGGAAGCATGTTCTCTGGAATGGTGGCCAAAGCGTGAAGGGGCATGCAAATCTTTTGCATAACTGGCACGTGAATACCTTGCAATACCGGCTACAAATGTGCCATGCAAATGCCTGTTCTTATTTACAATGTCACAGGAAAGTGAGAAGTGGACAACATTATCTCCAGTAAATGTAAACAAACTTGTTTGTCTTAGCGATTGGCTGAACAAGAGGTAGGACTAAGTGGATTTGTAGGCTCTCAAGTTTTAAATTGTTTTGTTTTTGAGTGCAGTTATGTAACCAAAAAAAAAATCTACATTTGTAAGTTGCAGTTTCACAATAAAGAGATTTCACTGCAGTACTTGTATGAGGTGAATTGAAAAATATTATTTCCTTTGTTTATATTATTTTTATTACAAATATTGGCAGTTTAAAAATTATAAAGTGAGCACTATACACTTTGTATTCTGTTGTAATTGAAATCAATATATTTTAAAATGTAGAAAAACATCCAAAAATATTTAATAAATTTCAGTTGGTATCTATTTGCTTAACATTACAGTACAGTTTAAACTAGCCATGTGTTCAGCTCTTGTTCCAAAGCAACTGACGTTTTGAATCTTGTCTGTATTTTACAATTTTACAATTTTTCTTCTTGACGGTGAAAATATAGTTTGTCATATCTTGTATTTGGAAAGACAATTTTTAGTTGTGATATCAATCAAAGAGAAATGTCCTTTTCTTCAGGATCTCAGCTTTGGCCATTTGTTTCCTGTGGAAAATGGCTCAATCTTACAAACTGTGAGCCCATTCCTGCAACATGAGGAGTGCCAGTTGAGGGCGCACATCACCTTGCAAGGGGTGAGCATTTGAGTTTAAGATATTTAAAGTTTAAAGAACACTAATTTTAAGGTTACTTTCACTAAACTTGGGATGTTTGACCAGATGTTAAGTCTTGGGAATCCCTCCCCTTTCCGGCCCCCCCATCCCCCGACAAGCACGCACACAAAGCATGAATCTATGGGGTGGGGTGGGCAGCATAGGGGGAGGACTCACAGGGCTACATTTGAGATGCAGGGTGGGACAGGTGGCCTAGAGCTCACAGACAATCAGAAAGAGGGAGGACAGAGGAAAGATAGTTTTTCAAGATTTAATATCAGAGGGGTAGCCGTGTTAGTCTGGATCTGTAAAAAGCAACAAAGAGTCCTATGGCACCTTAAAGACTAACAGATGTATTGGAGCATAAGCTATCGTGGGTGAATGCCCACTTCGTCAGACGCATGTTCTGACGAAGTGGGCATTCAAGATTTAATAGGTAATGATTGAAACCCATTAAATAATTTTTAAAAGACAACTAATTATTTTTTTTTAAATGACAATAGGCCAGGATTAAAAACAAAGTAAAAAAAGACAGTGGCATTTAACAGAACAAGAACAAGAGTTAATGTTAATTAACTACCACTGTTTTTAATTACTGTGTGTTTAATCTTGGCTGTCAGAGTTCTGGGCAACTGACCCGTATTCCACCTTCACAGTCCATCAAGGGGGCACTCACTTTTGGGATCCCAGCTCCTAGCCATCACCTCTCTTGGGAGGAGAACTGCATCTCTGTCCTCTTGACTGGGATTTACCCAGGCTGCAGAGTTCCCTGCCTACACTGCAAAATTGTCAGCAAGCCAGACTGCCTAAACAGGCCAGCGTCTACACTTTGTTTTCTCTTTGAAGGCTTATGAATAGAATAATTGCCAGTAGTTATAAGTTACACCCAGTTCTCTCTAACCAAAATACATTTATTCTTAAGGTGAAAGCATTAGAGAAAATATATTAAAAACAATAAAAGAACCTACTCACATGCTAGTAAGCTCACCAGAAATCATACACCCACACACCCCTGATCCATCAGGGTCTCTAATAGAAGTCAGTCCTTCAAACCCCACCAAGGGATTTTTCTGTGGTTACAAGTTCGTATAGGTTAGTGTTTTCTTTATACAGCCTGGGTTTTTGATCTTCAGATTCCAGGAACAGGTGATCAGTAGACAATGTCCCTTCCTCAGGGGATTTTCAAAAGGCTCTGGTGGGGAATTAAGGGGGAGGGAAATTTGCATTCCCCACCCTCTAGATATTGCCCAAGAAATCCACTTCATGCGTATTGTCTCAAGAGTCCATTACTGTCTGCCACATTGTTCAATCATTCAGGCCCACAATAATACATAACACCTATGACTCTTAGACTTTAAGCTTAGATGGGACCATCATGATCATCTAGTCTGACCTCCTGCACACTGCAAGCCACAGAACCTCACCCACTCCTTAAACAAACCCCGAACCTCTGGCTGAGTTACTGAAGTCCTCAAATCATGCTTCAAGACTTCAGGTTACAGGGAATTCACCATTTACACTAGTTTAAGAACATAAGAATGGCCATAGGTCTACCGACAGTGGCCAATGCCAGATGCCCCAGAGCAAGTGAACCTAACAGGTGCCCCAGAGCGAGTGAACCTAACAGGTAACGATCTCTGTGATCTCTCTCCTGCCGTTCATCACCACTCTCTGACAAACAGAGGCTAGGGACACCATTCCTTACCCCTCCTGGCTAATAGCCATTAATGGACTTAATCTCCATGAATTTATCCACTTCTCTTTTAACTATAGTCCTAGCCTTCACAACCTCCTCAGGCAAGGAGTTCCACAAGTTGACTATGCGCTGTGTGAAGAACTTCCATTTGTTTTAAACCTGCTGCCCATTAATTTCATTTGGTGGCCCCTACTTCTTATATTATGGGAACAAGTGAAGAACTTTCCCTTATTCACTTTCTCCACATCACTCATTATTTTATTTTATATACCTCTATCATATCCCCCCTTAGTCTCCTCTTTTCCAAGCTGAAAGTGGGTTTAAACCTTGGAAGCCTGTTCCAGAACTTCACTCCTCTGATGGTTAGAAATCTTCATTTAATTTAATACAATTGACTCCAAAGATGCTTAAACTTAATTCAATAAGGATATCCAAGGATATTGCTACATCTGTCAAACTGACTTTTTTCATTTTATTTCAAAACAGTTATCTATTGTTGATGTTTAATAATTTCTTCTCAATTTCTGCCTGCTGGATATGTCCCCATTATACCTCTTACCCAATTACCTCCTTGTCCCCATTTCTCCCACCCGGCCCTTCCACACCACAGTTCCCACATGACCACACCATTGATCCATCAAAGAAACACTCCTTCATACACATGTAGCTACAGATCTCAGGAGGACTCTTGAGCTGTGAAAGTGTACCTGAGCTTAGTTATAGCTGCTACAACTACTAATGCCATTACTACGGGGGGGAATTCTGCACCATTGCCCATGCAGAATTTGTGCAGAAATTCATGGGTTTTGTGCAGAATTTCCTTTTCCTCCACGGAAATGGGCTGCAGAGCTGCTGGCCACCACTAGGGCCACTGGACCCAGCAGAGCACAGCTCGCAAATAGAAGACACTGCTGGGGGGAAGGGGAGGGAGCTGGAGGATTTCCAGCTGCTGCAGTTCTCAGCATGCTCTGAAGGAAAGAGACAGCATGCAGGAAACTCCATACAAGCCCAGGACCCAGCATCAGGCTGTTTCTCCCTCTGTATCCCTGGGCTCTGAAGGGGAGAGGGTGTGAGTATCCAGGCTGGGGAGGCACCACAGCTGGGGTCTGGGAGGGAGGAGGTGCGAGTGTCTGGGCTGAGGGGGAAGGGGTGTGGGTGTCTGGGTTAGGAGGCATCCCGCTGCTGGGCTCTGAGGGGTGGGGGTAGGGAGTGCGTGTGAGTGTCTGGACTGTGGGGGCGGGCGAGGGACCCACAGCTGGGCTCTGGTGGGGAGGGGTGTGTGTGAGTGTCTGGCCAGGGGGGTCCCCATGGCTGGGCTCTGGGGGACGGGGTATGGGGGTGCGGGGTACATGCAAGTGTCTGGTTGTGGGGAGCTGCAGCTGGGATCTGGGGGAGAGAGTGTGTCTGCCCTCCCCACCCCCTGGGCTCTGGGGGGAGGGGGCAGAGAAACAGGAACTGGGTTGTCACAGGGGTTTCCTTAACATTCTACTCCTGGAGGAATTTTTTTTGTTTGTTTCTGTACTGTTACAGACATAGTTGCTGATAGGTATTTTGAAATAAATGATCAAAATAAGGGAAAGTGACATGATTACATAGTATTATTTTGACAAATAAAATATGAGGAATTTTAAAATATTGTGCACAGAATTTTTAATTTTTTGGTGCCAAATTCCCCCAGGAATATAATGCTACCAGGACCTCTTGTCCTGAGAAGGTGAGGGCCTGCAAGGGGTTACAGCTGGTGCTCCATGCCAACATGTGCTGCACAGAGGGATTGTGGAGGAGTTTTAATTTTGAATGTGAACGTCTGGCTCATTTACACTATTTACAACTAAATATTTTGATTTGATAGAGGGATTAAAGGTTTTGGATTTCATATTAAGACAGGAATGAGTGTATTTTGTAAAACCAGTAAGCACGGGTTTTACTCTGTGCATTTGGTTGTAAATTATTTTAAAAACTAACACTCAGTGGCACATTCTAAGCTTATGTCTACACTACAAATTACTTCAGTATAATTTACATTACTCCAGGATCTGAATAATCCACACCCCAAGCAACATAATTTATTCCGACCTAAGCTCCTGCCAACCTAGCTACCACCTCTCACAGAGACAGCACTTATTAAGCCAACAGGAGAGCTCTCTCCCGTTGGCTTAGAGCGTCTTCACCAGAAGTGCTACAGCAGTACAACTGCATCAGTGCAGCTGAGTTTCTGTAAATTGTGTAGACAGCCTAAGAAACAGAAACTAGCAACAAGTAAGAAACAGTCCCTCTTATACCAACAGCATATGTTTAAAAAGAGAGAAAGGACAGATGTATCAGATTTAAAGACTAATCACAGAGCCATAGAGCACTCTAAGCAGCAGCATCGGTAGATTTTTATTAGTTTTGAGACTTTGGACCGTTCTAAACTATATTATGCAAAACAGGTGCAGTACTTTGAGAACTGAATTACTGGGGAGAATGGAAAACATACAGAAGAATAGAAGACCAATAAGCAATTTTTTCTAAGCTATAGATGAAGATATTTTCTTGGGGATGTAATGCCGTTTTGGTTCCATTGAAGACAAAACTTATGTAACTTAGCTAGGGCCTTGGGCACAAAATTAGATAAAATGGTGGCAAGAGGTCTAAACCTTGAACCATGGTGGAAATACAGATGCTCCCCAGGTTACGCAAACCCAACTTACGCAAACCCGCACTTACGGAAAAAGTTCCATAAGCGGGTTTTTTGGTTTTTTTGTTTTTTGGCTTAATTGTTGGATATATGTCCCTGGAATGCCTTGCATAAATCAGGGAGTGTCTGTAGGAAAAATTCTAGCCACCTATGGTGAATCAAGATCACTTAAAAGTGGTGAACCCAAAAGAAAAAACACTTATTAATTTTATTTTCCAAAGTGATGAATTGATTCTGGAACGCTGAGAATCAGGGAAGTGTCCTGATTTTAATCAGTCAAATATAAGTCAAGTTACCTATTTAGAAACTTTGCTACTAAGCCAACAAATGGAGTTTATAACCATAAAAAAAATGGTTACCTACCTTTCGAAACTGTTGTTCTTCAAGGGGTGTTGCTCATGTCCATTCCATTCTAGGTGTGTGCATGCCAACGTGCGCGGCCATCAGAGATTTTTGCCTTAGTGGTACCAGTAGGGCTGACTGTGGTGCCCTCTGGAGTGCCACGCTCATGCCACAGTATATCAGGCACCACCGGCCCAACGCCCTCTCACATCCTTCTTGCCAACAACTCCGACAGAGGGGCAGGAGGGCAGGTAATGGAATGGACATGAGCAAAACATCTCGAAGAACAACCTTTTGTAACTGTAAGTAACAGTTTTTTCTTCTTTGAGTGCTTGCTCATGTTGATTCCATTCTAAGTGACTCACAAGCAGAAGCAACAGGGGTAGGCTTGGAGTTCACAGTCTTGCAGCTTGCAACACTGCTCTGCCAAAGCCAGCATCGTCTCGAGCCTGCTGGGTCAGCATGTAGTGTGACGTGAATGTGTGGATGGATGACCAGGTGGCGGCCCGACAGATCTCTAGGATCAGCATCTGTGCCAGGAAGGCTGCCAATGATGGCTGTGCCGTAGTCGAATGAGCCATCACGATCACCGGCGGGGGCACCTTTGCCAGCTCATAGCAGTAGCAGATGCAGGCTGTGATCCAATCCAAGATTCTCTGGGCTGACACTGGGCAACCTTTCATCCTGTCAATGACAGCAATGAACAATTGAGTTGACTTACGGAATGGCTTTGTTTTAACAACATAGAAGGCCCGTCTGATGTCTTGGGTATGCAGCCTGAGTTCTTCCTCCATCGCATGAGGCTTTGGACAAAGAAACGGTAGGTAAATGTCTTGACCAGTGTGGAACTGGGAGACCATCTTGGGCAAAAAAGCCGGGTGCAGATGCAGCTGGACCTTGTCCTTACAGAAGACTGTAAAGGTGGCTCCAACTTGAGCACCCTGATCTCAGACATCCTACGGACCGAAGTTATAGCAACCAAGAAGGAAACCTTCTAGGAGAGAAGGAGGGAGGAGCAGGAAGCCAAGGATTCGAAGGGGGGATCCATGAGCCTCAACAACACAAGAGTCAGGTCCCAGACATGAGGGTAAAGATGCTCCAGACCTTTCAGGAACAACGCCATCATGGGATGGGCGAAGACCAACCGGCCTTGAAACGGAGGCTTGAACACCAAAATGGCCTCCAGGTGCACCTTGATCAAAGATGGTGACAGACCCTGGAGCTTAAGGTGCAGTAAATAGTCCAGGATGTCCTGCAGCAGGGTCTCTTCTGCATGAATGTGTCGGTCCGAGGCCCAACACATGAACTGCTTCCACTTTGCCGCATATGTAGCCTGGTGGACAGTTTGCTGCTGCCCAGCAGGACCTGTTGGGCACCAGCAGAGCACTCCCATTCATCCATACTCAACCACACAGCAGCCAAGCAGTCAAGTGCAGCAACGCCAGGTTCAGGTGCAGCAGGTGGCAGGTGGTTCTGGGAGAGCGAATCCGGCCAAAGAGGTAGCTGCAACAGGGTGGCTGCCGAAAAACTCAGCAGCATGCCAAATTAGTGTTGACAAGGCCACGCTGGGGCTATGAGGATAACAGATGCTCTGTCTTGCTTCACCTTCAGCAATACCTTGTGGATTAACAGTACTGGCGGGAAGGAGTACATCAGCGCTCCTGACCACGGAATCAGGAAGGCCGACAGGAAGCCCTTGTCCATGCCCTGCAGAGAACAGAACACGTGGTACTTTCTGTTCCACCTGGATGCAAACAGGTCCACTGGGAAGTCCCCCACCCATAGAAGATTAGGCTGACCACCTCCGGATGAAGAGATCATTCGTGGCGAGACAAGAAGGTCCTGCTGAGGTGATCCGCTAGGACGTTCCTGGTTCCAGGAAGGTGGGAGACCACCAGATGAATGGCCTGCCACACATAAAAGTCTCAGAGGCTGAGCGCCTCCTGACAAAGGGCCAAAGATATGCCACCACCCTGCCTGTTGATGTAATACATTGCGGCTGTATTGTCTGTCAGGATCTGCACCACCCTGCCCTTCAGGTGGGGCAAGAACACCTGGCATGCCAGGCGAACCACTCTGAGCTCCCTGACGTTGATATGAAGGGCCAGATCGCTGTGTAGCCAGAGGCCCTGGGTGCTGAGCTCGCCCAGATGGGCTCGCCAGCCCAGGTCCGACGCCTCCGAGACCAGGGTGAGCGATGGAGACAGGGTCACAAAGGGAACCCCCTGCAGCACCGACTTGGGATCCAGCCACCAGTCCAAGGACAGGAGGATGTGGTCTGGTGTGTGTCTGTTGGGGATATAGACCAAAGCCAGCCACGCCTGCACAGGCTGTAGATGAAGTCGGGCATGGCTGACCACGGTCATGTGGCCCATTAGCTGTAGGCACATGTGGGCTGTAGTGAGAGGATGGATCTTTGTGGGCGATCAAGCCCGACATGGCCTGAAAGCACGCTTCTGGACGGAAGACCGTGGCTCGCATAGGGTCGAGAACCGCTCCAATAAACTCTATGCATTGGACTGGCATTAACGTGGACTTCTCTGTGTTTATTAACAGGCCCAGATTTTCTCCCAAATAAATAGAGTTTTTTGGACTCTTTGTTTTTGGGAGTCAAGGAGGTGGACCCGCTTGTCTTTCTCATTGGCCACAGACACAACCAACGAGCCCGGGACGGGTGGGTATAAAGGTATTCAAAACCTTTGGCCAGCACAAAGTACTTTTTTCTCAGCCCGTTTCAAAGAGGGAGGGATGGAGGAGGAGGTCTGCCACAAGTCTTTGGCTATTTTGAGGACCCCCTCTTGTACAGGCAGACACAACCAGCCCCCTTTCTTGTTATCCCATGAAAATCAAATTTCTAGGTGTCTTTTTGTGAAGATCTGACTGCTAAGATATTGCTAGCAATTACCATACATAATGCTTGGACAGAATTTGTCTTTGATTTGTAAGAGATAATGGACTATATTCTGCCCTTTGTGAATGACTGCAACTCCCAGGACCCAGAATTATCAAAAAGGTTTGGACTACAGCCATATGTTTGGTACTCTATATCATTTTCTGTAACACTACATAGTCTTGGAATTATTGTGCATTTATTTGGTTCCCTCCCTATCTCTTCTTCCCTTTCTGCAAGTTAATAGTAAACTTGTTCAAAATATCTGCCAATAAAAATATCATCTAAGGAATAAATTCTACGAGTCAAAGTTAGAATATAAAAATTTACCATTTCTGCCAATGCATAAACTGGTTTCTGCAAGTAAGCAGGCACCTGTTCTAACCTCATAAGAATATTGTTTATTCATGTTTAAATCTCTGAATGACTTTTTTTGAAGGCAAGAGGCAGAATATTTTCAAATTAGTTATAGCATTATATACATACAATATTTTACATTTAAATAGCTCCTTTAACAACAGAGAATCCGAAAGGAATCATACGACCACATTTGGGGAAGGAAACCAGGCAGACAATTGGTACATAGCACCATGCAAAATGGCCTGAGAGAGGAAATATTACCCAAACACATTGGAACAAACTCATACTCTTACAAAATGGGCTAACAAAAACTCAGTTGATTAAACTGACTGAGCTACATTCAAAATACCCATGTACAAGAAACTACATGGAATACAACTTATCCTGCTCATCAGTACTGAAGACTGTATTCTGTTCTACTTTAGTAGAAATAATGGTTATTTGGTGATTATAATACTGAATTATAGTGCTGCAGTAATACTACTATATTTAGAACTAGACACTTCCATTCCAAACACTTTTTTTTTTCGTTCACTTATGACGTTTTTCAAATTACTGCCCGGGCTAATATTTCTCACACTGGGTCTCCACTCAGATTATTTTGCTTTGATGTTTAAAAGACGGCCTACCGTTTTAAACTTCTGAGTATATGGTTTTAAAAAAAAATCACATTATTTTAAAACTTCAGACAGGAATATAGATATTGTTCTCAATAAAGAATATTTGCTTTTTTCTTGCTTCAAAATATTTGAGAAATAAACAGATATTTGGGAAGAGAGAAATAAAGTAATGAATAATTGGACTATAGGGTCGCACAGTTCATTGCTTCTGTAGACTGAGCACTCATTGCATCAACACACCATTGCAGCCCTCCATTTTCTGATTCCCCCTTTTTCTCACCCCCATGCTCAAGACTCCATTTGCCTGCCCCCAATTGCCCACCTATGCCTGGGACTTCATGTGCCCCAATTATTTCTTTTTCCCCCACACATCCAAACCAGGATCCCCCATTCTTCCCTTCATGCCAGGGGCTTTGTGTTGCTTCCCATTCCTTCCTCCCCCCATGCCAAGGGCTCTATCTCAGTCTTTTTGCTTCCACTTCTGAAGTACCTTTCTTACTTCCAAATTGGAAGAGACAGGTAGATTAGTTGGTGTCCCATCTTTCTCTCCTTCCTCTCCCCCTCCCCCCATAAAGCAGTCATTGGGGAGACAGCACTAGAAGAGAGGAAGGAATGAAGCCTCCTTCAACCTCCTCTCCCTCTAGCTCCCCTTGCTGATTGAGCATCTGTTCTGTAGTAGTCAGGCAACTCTCAGCACTGTATTTCTTGCTTCCACAGATCCTGTATCATTGGCAAAATTACTAAAATATTACTCTCCATGAATCATTTAAAAGTTTAATATAATGTTTTATGTAAGCTTAATTACCTCAAGATCATCCAGTGAACGAGTAATGCTAAATCGCTTAGATCTTCCAAATGATCTCCGAACAGACGAACGTTGGGGAGCCAGGGCTAATCCAACTGGATGTCCAAATTTGGCACCCTAAAACACAATAGAAAATATAGGGTTACTTATACTTGTTCTATGTAAATACAGTACTAAAATAAAATACAACTCCTCAGAGACAACATCTGATTTCTAGAGAATTGTGTTGATAGGCACATTGAACAACAAGGAAGAAGAACTTCAATAAAAGTAACAAAAGTGAGTTAGGTTCCCATTTTGAATGGGTGTTAGGCAACTGTCTCCCTTTTCTGTCTCTGAAATTCTCTACCCAAGTGACATACTTAAGTTCATCAGGTGACTTTTCCAGCCAAAGTCCCCAGTCCTTCAAACATTTAGACACAAATGACTTTATGAACATGAGTAATCAGTGAGACTACTCATCTGCATAAAGTAAATTCTATGTGTAATTATTAGCAACATGGGTGCCCGTATCTGAACATAAGAGAGACCTACCCCTATGTTATAATGACTATAAAATGCTTACTCACATTTCCTCCATATGATGCTACAACAATACTAGAATCCATCTTACCCAATCTTTGATGCACTCTTTCTGTATGCTTTAAACACAGCTGGAACATTCCCTGAAATTTTGGAACTGATCGGATGCAGTATCAAAGTTATCTTATTATATCCAGACAAATGAAACTGACATCAAGTTGAGGGTAAAATTTTCTTGTGTCCCCACTTCGATTACTGACATTCCCTTTTTATGGCCTAACATCAATAAATTCCCACTTTCTCGCATGAGGTCTAAAATAAAGTCACTGACGACTCTTTAGCTTTGGAGAATAGAGTTATAGCACCCCTATCCTCAACCATAAATGGCATTGTAATCCACCTCCAAAGTTAAATCAAAATGGTCTTCTGGATTTCAAACATCTCTATGGAGATGTTCCACCAAGCTCAGTTTCTCTTTAGTGAGGGCCTTTTCTCTGTTGTTTCCTTCTCCCTCCTCACACCATCTACAGCTGGAGAGTCACTATTTTTGTTGCTCCATGTATCTGAAACTTCCCCCAATTTATCATCATCATCTTCTTCTTCCTCCTTTAGGCCGTTTTTCCTAGCAAAGGTCGCGGCAGCAGCATGGAGAATAGGGAAGACCCGACCTATTTTTCCTCCGCAACATGTTCCAGCTCCTCCTGGGGGATTCCCCACCATTCCCAGGCCAGCCAAGAGATATAATCCCTCCAGCACGTACTGGGTCGGCCTCAAGGCCTC
Organism: Trachemys scripta elegans; assembly: GCF_013100865.1. Taxonomy (NCBI): domain Eukaryota; kingdom Metazoa; phylum Chordata; order Testudines; family Emydidae; genus Trachemys; species Trachemys scripta. Next base: position 119,642,115 of record NC_048302.1, read on the forward strand.
CACCCAATGCGACGTTTCTGGAAAAGTTCCAATGGAAGCCTCCCAGGGGGCATCCTTAACAGGTGCCCAAACCACCTCAACTAGCTCCTCTTGATCCAGAGGAGGAGTGGCTCTACTCCAAGGACCTCCCAAATAGCCGAGCTCCTCACCCTGTCTCAGAGAGTAAGCCCAGTCACCCTGCGGAGAAACTTCATTTCTGTGCTTGTACCCGCGATCTCGTTCTTTCAGCAACCTGTAAACTGAGATCTTTGTCCAAGAACTCAGCTCCCGCTTCACCACCATGGATCAGCACAGCGCCCGCATCACTGCCACCACCACACCAATCCGCCAGTTGATCTCATGCTCCCAACTTGCCATCACTCGTGAACAAGACCCCTAGATATTTAAACTCTTCCACTAAATGTAGCAGCCCCTGCAGCACCTAGAGAGAGCAGTCCACTTTCTTCTAGGAGAGGACCATGACCTCTTATTTGGAGGTGCTGATTCTCATCCCAGCCGCTTTACACTCAGCTGCAAAACATTCGGAGATCACAGTCTGAAGAAGCAAGAAGGACCTCTTCATCTGCAAAGAGCAGAGATGCTACCGTACCGAACAGGAGTGGGGACAAGATGCACCTTTGGTGGAGTCCATCACTCACCTTGAACGAACTCAACTTAATGCCAAGAATACAAACACAACTCTCACTCTGAGAGCAGAGGGACCGGATAGCACGCAAAAGCAGCACTGGCAGCTTATACTCCCAGCAGCACTTCCCACAAGACATCTAAGGGAATGCAGTCATAGGACTTCTCCAGGTCTACAAAACAAAGGTAGACTGGATTAGCAAACTCCCACAATCCCTTGAGTATCTGCAAGAGAACAAAGAGCTGGTCAGTTGTTCCAAGGCCAGGACAGAATCCGCATTGTTCCTCCTGAATCCGAGGTACAACTAATGAGCGTAACCTCCCCTCAAGCACCCTGGCATAGGCTTTGCCAAGGAGGCTGAGGAGTGTGATCCCCCTATAGTTGGAACACACCCTCTGGTATCCTTCCTTAAAGATCGGGACCACCACCCCAGTTTGCCAGTCCAAAGGTATTGCACCCGCCTTCCAGGCAACACTGAAGAGGCGCATTAACTACTCCCAATTTATGTTGTCTTAAAATGTTCCTTTTAATTATATCATAGTTAACTATCCCTTATTTCATCTGCTGTGGTGAGGAAGGATGCAAGTTTACAAGAATATGTATTGTATGCTATGTTGTCATGGCTTTGTTGGTCCCAGGATATTACAGAAACCTGGGGAGACCATTTTATTGACCCAACTTCTCTTGGAGAGAGAGAGAAAAGCTTTCAAGCTTACACAGAGTTCTTCTTCAGGTCTGGGAAATGTACTCAGAGTGTCACAACTAAATACAAGGTGAAAAGATTGTTTAGCATAAGTAAACATATTTAGAGGGACCGTTTCAGGTGAAGTAGCCAGATAATACCTCTCCAGTCATGGGGGGGGGGGGGGGGCACACAAGAAAAGAACCAGAGAGGGGTGGATTTAATGGGTTATAGACCATTGTAAAAAGCCATAATTCCAGTGTCTCTATTCCATCCATGATTTTTAGGGTCTAGCAAAGTTATGTACTTATGCTCCTAGGCTTGTCTTTTGAAGGTGCTGTGCAGTTTTCCTTTGAGGATGATGACTGAGAAGTCAGATATAGAGAACTATAATTGCTTTGTGAAAAGTGTTCACCCAGAAATGATAGGGTTTTTTTGTCTTTTATAATTTTTCTGTGTGACATTTCCCAGACCTGAAAAAGAGCTCTGTCTTGAAACTTGGTCTCTCTCAAGAGAAGTTGCTCCAATAAAAGATATTACCTTACCTATCTTGTGTCTCAAGAATATTTATTAGCGACTGCATGGTTTTTAAATGGCAGCTTTCTATTACTTTTCCTTCAATTTTTTTTTCTTTTCTGCCTTTAGGAGAGTCACTGTTTCCAACTCTAAAATATTTCTTTTTTTTTCCCCCTAAGTGTTTTGTTTTTCTGCATTTGAAATTTACATTAAACAAAAATAATTCCAGATTCTTATAATTAGATGTTCACAGCTGACTGTACAAAGTAGGGGAAAAAACAGAACACTATGAAGTTATATCACTGTTCTATAGGATGATATATTTTTGACATCTTCCCGGAAGAAAATGAATATCTGTTTATTTACCCACAGGTATTCAATGCTATTCTTTAACAATATGACTCTCTTTGGTGACTTTGCAATTCTCACTGGTGTATATTTACTAGAGACTCCATTTGGAAGTCTTTATTGTAAGATGGATTGCCACAGCCCAGTGTACTTTTCAGGAAGCTGGACGCAAATTCTGGAGAAAGCCCTTCTTGTTTCTGGGGCATTTCAGGAAAGCTTTAAATAAGGAGGTTCTTATCTCACTATGAAAACAAATGATGTAGTATTCCCTGTGTTTTTTATATTGAAATATCTTTGTTCTACCCCATATTTTCAATTTTCAGTGTACTGACAATGAATAACTGCACCATAGAAGTTGTCAGGGAGAAGCTGAAAAGTAGACTCTTGAGGTTTTTGACACCCAGGAACAATGTCAGACTGGAACAAGTACATTAGCTAGATATTTTGGATATAAAATTATCATCAGTTTAGTATGCTGACATTCAAAGTTGCCATCCTTAGGTTTCAACGTTAACACCCATGGAGCTAAACAGGGCATTTCATATCTCTGAGATAATTTGCAAGTGATCTGCAGATCCAGGCAGGTATTATTGCATTGGTTCATGCATGGTTTATATTTTAAGGCTCTTTGCAATCCTAAGATCTAAAATAACTTTTCCCCCTGCAAAATGAAAGCTTAGATCTGATGCAATACTCTGCAGCAAAGGGTAGACTCCATGGCAAATTCAGCAGAATGCATCAGTATTAATTAGAGATAGTCAAAACAATAGCATGGCACCTTGAAAGTTATTACTAGTGACACTTGATGCTCCTTGTATGTAAGGATGTAAATTACTTGCATGAAAGTTTCACCACATTTTAACTATGGAAGTACCACCTTTACATTTATTAAATCTTTCATTTAGTGAGAACAAACACAAATAATATAATAATAATAATATATGGAGATATACCCATCTCCTAAAACTGGAAAGGAGCCTGAAAGGTCATCAAGTCCAGCCCCCTGCCTCCACTAGCAAGACCAAGTACTGATTTTTTGCCCTAGATCCCTAAGTGGCCCTCTCAAGGATTGAACTCACAACTCTGGGTTTAGCAGGCCAATGCTCAAACCACCGAGCTATCCCTCCCCCTGAGGAATGTAAGGCAGGAGGAACTCCAAAGGCAAGCAACAATAGTAACATCAGTACTTCGGAGGGCAAATGGCATACTGAAGCCAACTGAGAAAGTATTAAAGTACACTTTAATGCATGCTTCTCAATGCTCCTCTGTAGTATCACCAAAAACAAAAGCTTTCCCAGCAGGTATCCATCTTTCATAACAGAAGGGTGATGAGAAAGAAAACCAAATATCAAAACTGGGCAAACACATCTGGGACAAAGGAGAACATGACATTTTCACTTTGTTTCCAAGTGCAGCCCAAAGAGAACACAGAAATAATTGCCCAACATAGGTTTAAAAGGTGGCAATCCCTGTGTGCTACTCTTGAGCGTTTATCATGTACAGATAAAATATAATGCAAAAGATTTTAGAAACTAATTACATCTAAATTTAGGGCAGGGATCAGCAACCTTTGGAACGCGGCTCGCCAGGGTAAACACCGCGGCGGGCTGGTTTGATTACCTGCTGCGTCCGCAGGTTTGACTGATCGCAGCTCCCACTGGCTGAGGCCCCCATTGGCCTGGAGCAGCGAACCGCGGCCAGTGGGATCCGAGATCAGACAAATCTGTGGATGTGGCAGGTAAATAAACCAGCCCGGCCAGGGGCTTACCCTGGCAAGCCGCGTGCCAAAGGTTGCCGATCCCTGATTTAGGGGGTGGGCAGGCCTGCTTTAAGGTAACTCCATTGCATTCTAAGAGAAAATGAAATTGATCTGCAATCTTCAGAATCACTAGATTTGGTTATTCAACAAATGTTGATGTCTGAGTTTAAAACTAAAAGCCTCTTGGGTTATGTAGGGTCTGTAAATACAGAGACACAGAATGAAAGGGAGGATGAAAAAAACCACACTTAGAAGAATCACGTAGGAGTACAAAACAGAACAGGAAATTAGCACCCAGTCAAAATTTGATGTAAGGTTTTCTGACACTTGTACAAAAATAAATATCTAGTACTTGGTTAGAATCCAGTCATAGCATAAGAAAGAAAATGAGAAATATGACCCCAATAAAGAAAGTGAGAAATACAGCCCCATCTATACCAAGAATAAAGTAATGCTAGAGAACTGCTTATAAAAAGGTGCAAACCAGTTACAGTTAACCATTTCCCTGGCCAATTTGGACAAGGCATAAGTGTTTTGAAATGGCACTTAAAAAAAAAAAAGTGTTTCCTAAACCAATGGTCTCTTTCTTGCACTAAAGAGCTGAGTTAGAGACACCTATGGGAGACGAAGAGAACTAGACACTGCTAAAGAAAGACTACTTCTTGAATCTCTCTGCAAAATATTTAAATTTCCCAGTAAGTTATTGCTGAAGTCTCTCTTCCCCTGCCTTCTCGTTCCAGAGATTTAGTCTGTACAAATGGGCCAGGTCTCTGGAAGACGAAATAAGTTGGAAGTCTATTTATCTCATGCACACACACACACACAAAAAATCTTACAGGAACAGCTATCTCCAGTTAACTACAGCCAAAGACTTTTAGTGAGAATCTACTGAGGAAAAAGCACCTAGTGCTTGAACAGAAAATAGCTACTACAATTAGAATCTGCAAATCTGCTAGCCTGTAGGAAGTCCCAGCATTTATCGGCATAAAGCAGTGGTCCCCAAACTGTACGGGGGCACACATCAGGGCCCAGGCTAGCTCCCACGGGGGGTGGGGAGGGAGCACCCGAGTCCCACTCTGCCCCCAGCTGCAGTTCTGCTTGTCCCACAGCCACAGCTCTGGCCCCAGCTCCAGACCAGCTCTGGCTCCAGAAGCAGCTCCACTCCGTCCCCAGGTCAGCTCTGCCCTCATTCCCTCTGCACCCCCAGGCCAGCTCTGCCTCTAGCCTCAGTTCCACCCCCATCCCCAGTTCAGCTACCAACTCTGCCTTCAGCCCAAGCTCCTCTGCTGAGTCAGTTGTACAGTAATGGGGGAGGGGGATTGGACAGACTCCATGACTGGTAAACAGGGGTGTTACGAGAAAAGTCTGGGCACCACTGATGTAAAGGAAGATTTCAGCGGCTGTGTCTCTGATGTTTTCTACTAGTAATTGAAAGGTTTTAACATGCATATGGTCAGTCAGTAGTTAGAGGAACTATTAGGGAGGATATAACAGTACTGCAAAAAGAACAAGAGTACTTGTGGCACCTTAGAGACTAAACAGATTTATTATAGCATAAGCTTTCGTGGACTACAGCCCACTTCTTCGGATGCATAGTACTGTTACCCTTTGTGATATAGCATGGCCAGAGGGCAGCAGGAGAGTGATAGATGGGAGATATGTAAGTCCCAGGATGATGAGAGCCTTATTCCCTGTAGAAGGAAGAGAGGCTGCTACAGATTAATTAGAGCACCTGAAACCAATTAAGCCAACTAGAGCACCTGAAGCTAGTCACCTGATAAAAAACCCCTGCTTCAATCAGACAGTTGGAGGAGTTGAAGCAGAGAGCAGATTGGAAAAGAGCTGTTTGGTGTTGGGAGAAACTTGGCCCAAGCAGAGAGAGGGCAGGAAGCCCCACAAGCTGAAGGGCCGGAGAGGGAAGTAGCCCAGGGGAAGGAATCGCTAGTTCAAGTGGTTCGCCACTATCCCTAGGGGCCCTGGGCTGGGACCCGGAGTAGAGGGCGGGCCCGGGTCCCTCCCTCTCCACTCCCCTTTTCTGGGACACTAGTGGGACAGTTGATACCCCAGTTCAGGGGCGAGAAATAGCACCCTGAACCCCCCACAAGAGGAGAAAGCGCAGGACCCATCATAACGGGGGGAGGGATAGCTCAGTGGTTTGAGCATTGGCCTGCTAAACCCAGCGTTGTGAGTTCAATCCTTGAGGGGGCTGCTTAGGGATCTGGGGCAAAAACAGTACTTGGTCCTGCTAGTGAAGGCAGGGGGCTGGACTTGATGACCTTTCGAGGTCCCTTCCAGTCCTAGGAGATGGGATAATAGTGCCGGCAATTTGCCACACCTTGTTATATACAGTAAAAGCTGTTTTATCTGGCACTTCACCAACGGGAAAGCTCTATGAACCAGCATTTCTGATCTTCATTGAAATTCCGGTTTATAATCCAGTTGGCATGGGGCCCTGAGTGCTAGCAACGCAGCTCCCATTATCCAATGGGAGCTGTGGAGGCAGTGCGCAGAGCTGCCTGCCACACCTCCGCTTAAGAGCAGCCAGGAGAAGTCACTGCTTGCAGGGAGCCGCCTGAGGTGAGCGGCCCCCCCGCTGCCCTGAGCCCCCTCCTAAACTCAAACTCCCTCACCCTTAGTTAACCAGCATTTTTTACCCCCCATTCTCCCAACATGTCTGATAAAACAGCTTTTACTGTACTACGAACTACTGTAGAAAAATTAGTAAGGATGAAGCTGACTTCTTCAAAGAAGCATACTGCCATCTGGCTAAAAAATACTTTGAATTGTGCATATATGCTAGATGAACTCTCTCTTGTTTTGGTACAGAGTGCCTATGAAGTCTATTACAATTTATTAGTTAAATAGTGGTATAAAATGTGTTTTCTATCTGAAACATATAATCTCTAGATCAATAAACCAGAATCAGAAGAGTAGATAGATGTTTGAGCAGAGGCTGAAAAGGAAGGCCAAAATTCCTGAAGCCTAACCCTAGAATGGTAGAGAAACTAGAAAATCCATCTGACAACTTAGGAAGTCTTATACCTGTTAGTAAATATTAACCCTTTTAGTTTCTTTTTTTTCTTGCATATTAATTTACATATGAACTATTCTTCCAAAATGTTTATAGCATTACCAAAGAGTGTGTTTGAATTGTAATTGGTTTTTAGCCTGTAAGTGGCCTATATTTAGGAATTTCATATGATTGAGTGTTGAGCTGTATCTAGTTTTCCTCAGCATTTTCATATCTTTAAGAATCTAGGTGTCCAGCAGAAAAAACCCTCAAACTACTAAAAGTATATACAAAAGTATAAACAAAACTGGGTGATATTGTTATAGCAGATCTTTCTATAAAGAACTGGGTAGTCAATAAAAAAATTGCTAGTACAGATGAGTTCTGTAAGAAGTGAAACAGTAATAATGACGGGATTAGAGCTCCCCTTAGCTTATCACTCATGTAACCTAAAGATACCACAAAAAAATCCGTAAGAAATTAAGTAAAATGAAAACCTCAAAACAAAACACATAGTAAAATTAATCATGAAAAAGTATTTTTCCCTCCAAAAACAAGTTTTTGTCTCAGACCCTAACAAAAGACAGAGGATTAGGTGGGGGAGTGCAAACTGTGGTATCCCACTGGTAACCGATAAGAACGACACCGGGTACATCTACACTCCAGTGTAAGCTCAAGCTCAAGCCTATCCGCCACTTCTATCCACACACAAATCATGCTAACTCAGGGCTTCGACCCAGGGTCCTAGGACCCTTTGGGGCTGGAGGATCTGAGACCAGGTCAAGCCTTGACCCAGGGTTCGAGCCCTATTGTTTTGTAGTGTAGACATAGCCCTGCTTGACTCAGGTCCTGGGAGTCCTCCAAAAAGTATCCCACAATCCCACAGGCCAACGTCTTTTCTCCTCTCTATTCCAAGGATCTTGAAAATGGAAGCCACCACCCTTGGTGTAGTGCAGCAGCTCAGTGAGTCAGTGTTAACCTTTCTGACCACTGAGTTGCAAATGCACCAGAGAGCATTCTGTGTTTGCAATGCAGACTGAACAGAACATCTCTTTTGCAAATCATACTCCTTCAAGGTCACAAGAGCACAGCCTAGTATTGCTAAATCTCTGGTGCAAAGCCAGGAAAACTGGACTAGGAATGACCACACATACTCACAAATAGTGAAGAAGCTGGCAGCTTTGCAAATTTACCAAATTGGTGACCAGTGCAAGGAGCGGATTAAGTAGCTCAAGAGTAAGTACCGTAAAACCAGAGATCAGAACCGCAACTTGCCAACATCATGCCCGTATTATGAGGAGTTTGGGTGCTGGGCATTGTGCCCAGCATGGAGCCAATCCTGATGCATGATGACCTAGTCAGCCAGGATGGTGCCCTGCTGGCTCCAGAATCCAGCATGGGGACTGATGGGAGAAAGCAGCAGGCACTGAATGGGAACACTGAAGTCACTCTGTTGCTGAAACTGGTTCCAGAGCAGGCTTTGGAGCAGGAGCAGCACATTCTGGGTCCATACTCGGAAGAGCTGATGCACCCCCAAAGGACAGCCCACTGCGAAGCCTGCAGTAGACGCAGACAAGACAGAAACCGATCTTAAGCCCAATAAGTTTTGGGCACCATTTTAACGTTTATTAATACAGCAATAGGAGAAAATTCTGCTCAAGGAACCAATGCAAAAGTTATGAGAAGCCCCAGTTAGCAATGTGTATTTGTTAATGGCGGAGTGTATGCCAGCAGCATAGTTCCCCTTAACATCACCACATGGTGCTCAAAAAGGCAAGCAGGACATGTAAACAGTAAAGAATATCTTTTAAGAGTAAAAACTACAGATCTTTTTTTGCTAGGGCCATTCCTGTTTCTTAAAAATAATAACCTTACATTGCCATGCCTGTAAGTATCCCATTCTGTAACCATTCTATGGTCTGTTGAGACGCCAGAAAGAAGAAGTTACTCACCGTGTGCAGTAACTATGGTTCTTTGAGATGTGTCCCCCTATGGGTGCTCCACCATAGGTGTGTCTTCATCCCTGCGCTGCTGATCGGAGAACTTTGGTAGCAGTGTCTGTTGTGCCCCAACATGTAGTCTCTCCTCGTGCTGTGCCATGAGGCTAGTCAGTGCATATGGGCTAATCCTCCTCAGTTCCTTCTCTACCACAGAGTCATGGACAAGAACTCTGAAGTAGAGGGGAGGAGGAAGGGTTGCAGAGTACCCATAGGGACACAAATTGAAGAAGTTACCTTGTGCAGTAAAAGACGGTTACTCACCGTTGTAACTGTTGTTCTTCGAGATGTGTTGCTCATATCCATTCCATTAGGTGTGCGCGCGCCGCGTGCACGATCGTCGGAAGATTTTCTACCCTAGCAACACCGGCGGGTCGGCTGTGGAGCCCCCTAGAGTGGCGCCTTCATGGCGCTGAATATATACCCCAGCCGACCCGGCGCCCCCTCAGTTCCTTCTTGCCGGCTACTCCGACAGTGGGGACGGGGGGCGGGTTTGGAATGGATATGAGCAACACATCTCGAAGAACAACAGTTACAACGGTGAGTAACCGTCTTTTCTTCTTCGAGTGCTTGCTCATATCCATTCCATTAGGTGACTCCCAAGCCCAACTTAGGTGGTGGGGTCGGAGTGAGACATTGCTGTGTGCAAAACCGCTGACCCGAATGCAGCATCGTCCCTGGACTGTTGCACTAGTGCATAGTGAGCTGCAAACGTGTGGACTGATGACCAAACCGCCGCTCTACAAATGTCCTGTATCGGAACATGTGCCAGGAAAGCAGTCGAGGAGGCTTGGGCCCTCGTGGAGTGAGCGGTGAGGTGCGGTGCTGAGACACCTGCCAGGTCATAGCAAGTCCGGATGCAAGACGTAATCCAGGAGGATAGGCGTTGTGAGGAGACCGGTGAGCCTTTCATTCGGTCGGCCACTGCAACGAAGAGTTGCGTCGTCTTTCTAAAGTGCTTTGTGCGGTCAATATAGAAGGCCAGGGCCCTTCGTACGTCCAGGGAATGCAAACGTTGATCCTGGCGAGTGGCATGTGGTTTGGGATAAAAGACCGGGAGAAATATATCCTGGTTGATATGAAAAGGAGAAACCACCTTAGGGAGAAAGGCAGGATGTGGACGAAGCTGCACTTTATCCTTATGAAAAACTGTGTAAGGGGGCTCAGAGGTAAGCGCCCTGAGTTCAGAAACACGCCTTGCTGAGGTGATGGCTACGAGGAAGGCTGTCTTCCAGGATAGGTACAGAAGTGAACAGGTGGCCAGTGGCTCGAATGGAGGACCTGTGAGCTTGGAGAGAACCAGGTTGAGGTCCCACGTCGGGACGGGCTGACGTTGTTGTGGGTACATCCGGTCTAAGCCCTTGAGGAATCTAACGACCATCGGGTTAGAGAATACCGAGGACGCGAGTTCCCCTGGGTGAAAGGCCGATATAGCGGCCAGGTGGACTCTAATTGAAGATATCGCCAACCCCTGCTGTTTTAGGGAGAGGAGATATTCCAAAATGAGAGGAATGGGTGTCTGCAACGGGGACGTGGCTCGTTGTTCGCACCAACAGGAGAACCGCTTCCACTTGGCCAGGTACGTGGTGCGTGTTGAGGGCTTCCTACTGCTCAGCAGAATCTGTTGGACAGAGTGCGAGCATTGCTGCTCTGCCTGGGTGAACCATGGAGCAGCCACGCTGTGAGGTGGAGTGATTGCAGGTCGGGGTGACGCAGCCGGCCGTGGTCCTGAGAGATGAGATCCGGACATAATGGAAGCGGGATCGGTGTCTGAACCGAGAGTTCCAACAGTGTGGTGTACCAATGTTGTCTCGGCCACGCTGGAGCGATCAGAATTACCTGTGCCTGGTCTCTGCGCAATTTGAGCAGTACTTTGTGGACCAGAGGAAACGGAGGGAAGGCATAAAACAGGTGGTCTTTCCAGGGAAGGAGAAACGCATCCGAGAGGGAGCCCGGAGCTCGACCTTGTAGGGAGCAGAACACGTGGCACTTCCTGTTGTCTCGAGATGCAAACAGGTCTATCTGGGGAAACCCCCACTTCCGGAAGATGGAATGTATGATGTCCGGACGGATAGACCACTCGTGCGTCTGGAAGGACCTGCTGAGTCGGTCCACTAGAGTGTTCTGGACTCCAGGGAGGAACGATGCCGTGAGATGGATTGAGTGGGCGATGCAGAAGTCCCACAGGCGAATGGCCTCTTGGCATAGAATTGACGAACGTGCTCCTCCTTGCTTGTTGATGTAAAACATGGCCGTGGTGTTGTCGATGAGAACTAACACACAACGGCCACGTAGGAGATTGAGAAATGCCTGGCACGCCAGGCGCACCGCCATCAGTTCCCGAACATTGATGTGCAGGGCTAGCTGGGGTGCAGTCCACAGGCCCTGGGTATGGTGTTCGTTGAGATGGGCGCCCCAACCCAGAGATGAAGCGTCTGTGACCAGGTGCAGAGAGGGTTGTGGGGCGTGAAATGGCATCCCCTCGCAGACCACATTGTGATCTAGCCACCAGGTGAGGGAGGTCAGGACCGAGTTCGGGACCGTGACCACCATGTTCAGGCTGTCCCGATGTGGGCGGTATATTGATGACACCCAGGTTTGAAGTGGGCGAAGCCGAAGTCTGGCATGCCTGGTTACGTACGTGCAGGAAGCCATGTGACCCAGCAGGGTAAGGCACGACCTCACCGTGGTAGTTGGGAAGGCCTTGAGCCCTTGAATGAGGTTCTTGATGGTGCCAAAGCGGTTGTCTGGCAGGATGGCTTGTGCACGTCTGGAGTATAGAACTGCGCCGATGAATTCTATTCTCTGGGTAGGTTCTAGAGTGGATTTGTCCTTGTTGAGTAGGATGCCCAACTCGTTGAATGTGTGCACTATTATGTGGACGTGAGCTTGAACTTGCTCCTTGGTGCGACCGCGTACCAGCCAGTCGTCTAGGTACGGGAACACCTGTATCCCTTGTCGACGAAGGTACGCTGCCACGACAGCCATACATTTCGTGAACACTCTTGGGGCCGAGGATAGGCCGAAGGGAAGGACTGCAAATTGGTAGTGCACCGTGTTTACCACGAATCGCAGGAAGCGTCTGTGAGGTGGGTAAATTGTGATGTGAAAGTATGCGTCTTTCATGTCGAGGGCGGCGAACCAGTCTCCAGGATCGAGGGAAGGGATAATGGCCCCCAAAGAGACCATGCGGAACTTCAACTTTACTACAAATTTGTTGAGTCCGCGCAAGTCCAAGATGGGCCGCAGACCTCCTTTGGACTTGGGGATCAGGAAGTAACGGGAATAAAATCCCCTGCCCCTTAACTCTATCGGAACCTCCTCTATGGCCCCCATGGCAAGGAGCGTAGAAACCTCCTGTATAAGAAGTTGCTCGTGAGAAGGGTCCCTGAAGAGGGACGGGGAAGGGGATTTTATTCCCGTTACTTCCTGATCCCCAAGTCCAAAGGAGGTCTGCG